>NW_023596461.1:38611330-38646366 GCF_011947565.3 Pollicipes pollicipes | reverse complement strand
GTATGGTCTAGTTTGCAGCGATGCCCTTTATCCAGTCCTTATAGAGAGCGTAAGATAGAGCCAAAATTTAGCCACTAAGAATGAAGTAATTCGATACGCATGGCAGTTGTTGCCACTGTGGTACAACAGAATTCCCTCTGAGGATTTACTACAACTCCATTTTTGGATCGTCACATCAATTCCGCTCAGCTTATGTGGCAATATTCTGCTTTAGCTGAACGCATACGGGATGGGTAAGACTAATCAATTCGTTAAAAGGCGTTGCGAAGAGCTCGTCATGTATTTAGAAGCAGTGGAGCAGCAGAATCATATTCCGACACATTAACGCCAGGTTTCCGTTTTGAGCCACACGTGTCCACAAGGTATAAGCATCAAAAAAGCTGCGCTTGGTAGCCATTTCCGTGAAAGAGCTCGGGCATTCTTCGGTGCGTTCATTAAAGAAGCAGCCTTCCTGACGTTGCGAATGGTGCCCAGTTTCCGCACGGAAAGTGTATGACGTCTTGGAGATGACGTATGTGCTGCGCCGGTAGCAGCGGCAGCGGCGGCATGCATCGAAGGACCGAACGGCTGCATCCAGCCATTAGAGAAAGATTATGTTGCAGGTAGCTCCTTTCGGTCCGGACGAATCGACACAACGCGAGTTCTTCGGACAGTATTTGTTGGCGCAGGTTTCAGGCTCTGCAGGCAGACGGAGACCGGGGTTAATCGAGTGTGGTGTGACTCACGAGCTACAGGCGCACGTCAAAATCTCCGGCTTTGAGAGCTGGTCTCTTCCCAGACACATGGAACGATCTAATCTGGTCATGTGATTGCCAGGGTGTAATCTAGGCGACAACCCCACGAGAAAGTGTCGCCTATATTAAACATCACACAGCGGCTGCCGAGCCCACGTCTCAAGAGTGCCCATCCCTCGTCTCCTTGCGCAATGTATCGCCGTGCCAAAAGCATCGCACTCGGTAGCGACAGCGCTCGCGCCAGCCTGCCATCAGCAGGGTGTGCACACTTACGAACTCCCCGCCGACAGAGAGCTCCGGAGGGTGTGTCGATGCAGTTGAGGCCTGGTCGACAAACGCGGATCTGGCACGTGTTGGGATGGCACCTGGCTCCCTTCTCGGTAACGTGGCAGTTGGTTCCTCGTGGGCAGGATATACTCTCGCAGTTTTCCACGTCTACGGAGGGTCAGTGCGTCTCGTCAAGCGGCGTCCGTCCTCGCAGCGGGGACGCAGTACGACGGGTCGTACAAGGCCTCCAGCCGCGTGATGACACCACACCCAGCACCCAGAACGCAAAATGAGCGCCCTATTTCTCGTCGGCGGTAAAATAGGCGACGAAAATCTGTCTGGCCAATATGATTGTCAAATCCTGCAGCGCATTGCTGGAGCGACCACTCACGCGGTGCCCGGGGAACCACCCGGGTTCCTGTGTCAATTGACATTGAAGAGTTCTGAAATATCGAGGAATCATTTCGCGACTTAACTGAACTTTTATATTACGGCACCACTCTAGCTGTGTTGAGATATATCCGGTGCGAGCACGCTCTGACATTGACCTGACGTACGTCCCCGGTCTAGCTCAGATGAGCTGATCACCACCTGACAATGATCTGGTGTGTGTCCCCGGCCCAGCTCAGGCGAGCTGATCACCACCTGGCAATGATCTGGTGTGTGTCCCCGGCCCAGCTCAGATGAGCTGATCACCACCTGACATTGGTCTGGAGTGTGTCCCCTGCCAACTCAGGTGAGCTGACCACCACCTGACATTGGTCTGGTGTGTGTCCCCGGCCCAGCTCAGATGAGCTGATCACCACCTGACATTGGTCTGGTGTGTGTCCCCGTCCCAGCTCAGGTGAGCTGATCATCACCTGCCATTGGTCTGGTATGTGTCCCGGCCCAGCTCAGGTGAGCTGATCACCACCTGGCAATGATCTGGTGTGTGTCCCCGGCCCAGCTCAGATGAGCTGATCACCACCTGACATTGGTCTGGAGTGTGTCCCCTGCCAACTCAGGTGAGCTGACCACCACCTGACATTGGTCTGGTGTGTGTCCCCGGCCCAGCTCAGATGAGCTGATCACCACCTGACATTGATCTGGTGTGTGTCCCCGGCCCAGCTCAGGTGAGCTGATCACCACCTGGCAATGATCTGGTGTGTGTCCCCGGCCCAGCTCAGGTGAGCTGATCACCACCTGACATTGGTCTGGTGTGTGTCTCCGGCCCAGCTCAGGTGAGCTGATCACCACCTGACATTGGTTTGGTATGTGTCCCCTGCCAGCTCAGGTGAGCTGATCACCACCTGGCAATGATCTGGTGTGTGTCCCCGGCCCAGCTCAGATGAGCTGATCACCACCTGACATTGGTCTGGTGTGTGTCCCCGTCCCAGCTCAGGTGAGCTGATCATCACCTGCCATTGGTCTGGTATGTGTCCCGGCCCAGCTCAGGTGAGCTGATCACCACCTGGCAATGATCTGGTGTGTGTCCCCGGCCCAGTTCAGGTGAGCTGATCACCACCTGACATTAGTCTGGCGTATGTCCCCGGTCCAGTTCAGGTGAGCTGATCACCACCTGACATTGATCTGGTATGTGTCCCGGCCAAGTTCAGGTGAGCTGATCACCACCTGACATTGGTCTGGTATGTCCCGGCCCAGCTTAGGTGAGCTGATCACCACCTGACATTGGTCTGGTATGTGTCCTGGTCCAGTTCAGGTGAGCTGATCACCACCTGTTACGGTCATGGGACCGCTTACCGGGCACGCAGACCGGTCCGTCAGGAAGTTCGTTACACAGCTCTCCGGCGGCACACTTGATGTCAGCGCAGGTCTTGCGCACTGAGGATCGATCAGGAGTGATAATGTAGACGCACCAAAACGTTTACGAAGCATAGATATCGAGGAAACAGGTTCACATACGTTCGATCAGGCCTGATTCTGGTGAGACTGGCTTGATTATTCTTCAACGATTGAATTCTTTAGGATAGACAATTGTTGACAGACATGGGAAAATGCAAACAATACACCAAACTCAGAAGAAAAATATTTCTAGAATGCTCACAGTCCTGAGGAAGCAATGCAACGCAATAAGAACGGGACACATTGCTTATTGGCGCTGATCTTACCGGGCACACATCTAGGGCCGTTAGGACCGCGTTCGCATTTCTCGTCCTCCTTGCACGGCACGGGCTTGTTGGCGCACGTGACTGGTGAGACAACGATGCATCAGCGACAGGCATTAGGTCCCAACTATACAAACCAACCCATTGTACCCTCAGGGGTCTTGCGTGGGGTCTTTGGTTGCGATAGTGACAGATCATCATCTGCTCTATTTATGAGCAGAGACCCTGAAGGGCTCAGCAGGTAATGGCACTGTCATGGGAACACCAACACACTGAGCTGTGTCAAGGAAATGGACTTTAGGGCGCGCTTACTGCACACCGGGCGATAGTCTGGGGAAAAGCAGAAACAAGGAGAAACGGCGACCAGGCGGTTTCATCACTCACTGCGAATGCAGACGGGACCGGACGGACGATCCTCGCAAATTTCGCTGGACTTGCAAGGCACCCTCTTGTTGGCGCACTTCTCATCTGAAAGTATACAAAAGTACAACTCCTGCGAATTGTGTTTAGAAGCATATCCACCCAGCACACATGTAGAATGGGGTCATACTCCATGCCGGTAATGCAACGTTGAATGAACTGGCATATCAGCAAAATTCAAATAGCCAAAAACTGAGCTGTAACTCACTGGGAATACAGACGGGGCCGGACGGACGACCCTCGCAGCGCTCGTCAGCCGTGCAAGGCACCTTCTTGTTGTAGCACTTCTCAACTGGAAACATGCGAATAATATAAATCCTGTGTTTTGAATACAGGCGTGCATCCACATGGTCAAAAGCTGGGATACGTTCATACCGAAGATGTAGCGTTGACTTAATTGGCATATCACAAGATTTGAACCAGCCAAAAACCAAGCCGTTACTTACTGGGAACACAGACGGGACCGGACGGACGATCCTCGCAGCGCTCGTCAGCCGTGCAGGGCACCCTCTTGTTGTAGCACTTCTCATCTGGAAGTAAGCCGTGCGTTTTGTATGCAGACGTGGATAAATGTTGTATACAGCTAGAACGTGCCCATTCTGATAATGCAGCGTTGAAGTGGTTCGAATATCAGCATGATTAAATCCGCCAAAATATAAGCTGTTGTTGGAAATACAGAAGGGGTCGGACGGGCAATCCCCTCAGGGCTCGTGAAGTGTGCAAGACACATTGTTATTGACGAGCTTCTGAACAGGAAACATTTGTATAACACAAGTGATGTGTTTTGCGTGCATGGCTGCACACTTATTGCACATAGCTAGAACGCAGCATGTCAATCATGTGATAAAGTAGTTGGCATATCACAACATTTCAATCAGCCAAGAACTAAGCAGTGACTCACCGGGAATGCAGATGGGGCCGAGAGGACCATTCTCGCAGCGCTCGTCAGCCGTGCAGGGCACCTTCTTGTTGTAGCACTTCTCATCTGGAAGTACCCAAATAATATAACTCGTGTGTGTTGTATATAGAAGTGCATCAGCGTCATGCACCGCTTTTATACGGCCGTGCAGAGAATGGGATATTTCAACAGTCATCACTGAGTGTCCTTGAAATAAGGAAAACTGAGCAATAAGTGTCAGAGACAATCTGAGCTTAGTGATGAGTAGAAGGAACACCAATGCTTGAAACTCTCATCTTCAGGCTTCAGGCCATTACGATCAATGCATCATTGGATACGGTCCGGGTTCTGACGCCATGACAACACAGATTCATGAAAAGCCGGGAAGCCGTACAAATGACCCGCATCCTATCTTGTTGATTATGAGCACTTGACTATGCGAACATCATATTGTTAATTTGGAGCCGTCAGCGCTAGAACCGGGTTTCAGCTCCTGCAGTTTCTAGCAGCTGATCATATATCGTATGTCAGGAACAGTATATC
The DNA here is from genome assembly GCF_011947565.3 of Pollicipes pollicipes. NCBI lineage: Eukaryota > Metazoa > Arthropoda > Thecostraca > Pollicipedomorpha > Pollicipedidae > Pollicipes > Pollicipes pollicipes. The sequence continues at coordinate 38,641,399 of NW_023596461.1, read as the reverse complement.
AGCACTGCGGCGATAACAGTCCTGGTCTGCCCGACGACCTCAGCCGGCCAGCAGGTTTCTTACGTCTCGAGGCGAAGGATTTTATGACACCGCCGAACATATGAGCTGGATGGTGGATAAGGGGGTAGATGATTGCGGTTCTGTGCCAAAGGTTGGCCGTCACGCGGCATGGACTGCCGCCAGCTGGAGATCCGCCCGTGACTGGACTGCGGGCGGCACGGGCTGGTGCAGCGTGGAGACCGCACCAACGTCTGCCGCCAGCTGGACACTCGCCCGTGACTGGACCGCGGACGGCACGGGCTGGTGCAGCGTGGAGACTGCACCAACGTCTGCCACCAGCTGGAGACTCGCCCGTGACTGGACCGCGGACGGCACGGGCTGGTGCAGCGTGGAGACCGCACCAACGTCTGCCGCGTCCTCCCGCCGGCCCAGCAAACCGCCCGAGATGCACTTCTTCCCCGGCCGCGGCAGGCATGGTTCGGCTCTTTCTGGACAAGGACATTGTGTCTGGATTGTCCGGGAATAGCTGGTAAGCGATGGTGCTGAGCTAATATGCGTTCTTGGTGGCTGGACCGGTCGAGATTGTTCTCAAAGACTGTACCGAGAAGGGCAGATTAGAGGTGCACACTTGACACCACCACCGTTTGTTTAACGCTGATAACGTCAGAATATTTCATGAACCTATCAGTCTCTTATTCCTATAAGATTTAGTCGATTTAATCTCTGCAGCGCTACAGACAGCCGAGGACCACCCAAGACTGAACCTCGCCACACTCTCTCCTTATAGAAGGACGTACCTGCATCGTCATGTTGTTGGCGGCCTAATCTTCTCCCGATCATTTACGCCACGTGCCCGATTACTGCCCATCACCGATCAGTCACAGTCCCTGGTTGCTATTATGGCAAGGCCCGCCACCATCTGCTCACATCTCCCATGATATTCCATCTCCAGGCTTGACCCTCTAGGGCTCACAGCTGGTGGTCATCTCGGCTAGCCGCCCCTGGCGGGTGCGACCAACGCCGCGCTGGGCAACCTGCCGTCGGCCACTCTGGCGGCCATGCTGGCAGTCAGACAGCCATTGCATCGCCGACTGGCATGCTTCATCGGCCCGTTTTACGCGGAGGCATTAGTCTACATTTTCAGCTTTCATCGGCAGGTGGTCTGCACGGAACTGAGCATTACAGCGCTGTGGTAGTACTGGGTTGAGGTGACCTGGCAGATACCTTGCGTTCCAGACTCGACATCTCTGCAGGCACGGTCTGCTTAAGGCTCACCATCTCTGCAGATATGGTCCATTCAACCCACCATCTCTGCAGGCATGGCCGCTCGATACTTATGACATCCGTATGTATGACTCGCTCAAGACGCAGCATCTCTGCAGATATTGTCTGATCAAGACTCAACATCTCTGCAGATATTGTCTGACCAAGACTCAACATCTCTGCAGATATTGTTCGCTCAAGACCCACCATCTCTGCACATATTGTCCACCCGACACTTGCCATCACTGCAGGCATAGTCCGCTCGACACTCACCCTCTTTGCAGACGGGGCCGCTGACGGTGTCCTCACAGAACTCAGTGGACTTGCAGGGAATCTTCTTGTTGGCGCACATCTCCACTGTGGGTGGAAGCATGACAGCTGAGGTCAGATCTTCAGCACTGATCTGTAGCTGCTTTATCACAGATGAATTCATGGGAGATCGAACAGCGGTGGTTGTGCGAGCACTTTATTTGTTTGCCAAGATTTTAAACGGTATAGCATGTCTGGCTTCAACATTGTTGAACACGAGGTATTAGGTCAGGTTCCGAAGCGCAATATAGGTATAAGTGCTTATTCGAAGTGGTTATTGGACAATATTGAAGTCGTGAATGGCATAATTGTTCGGACTATTGTCTTCTTATGGTATGCTAGTGCGCACACAATCTTTTGGTCAGTTAAATATCCGGTCGTTTTCAGGCGTCACTGAACCGTGAGAAATGCTCGATGCTGTTTGGTCTTCAGTCAAAATGCATCTTGGACCGAATACTCCCCCCTAAGACTGTTGAAATTTGAACCGAACTGTCATATTTACGAGTCCAGTGCTCTATGGAATAAACCTACTGGAAAGGCTAGAGCTAGCCGGGTCTGTTCCAGTTCGAATGTCCCAGCAATTCCAAGCAGAGAATTCGGGTTGACACGCTGATATGACTGAATGGCTCATACCACCCAGTCCTCAGCGCTCAATAACCTCTGCAGGTCCCGGACAGTGAACTGGCCGAAACGTCGACGTGGTGTACATATTAGCATACCACACGGGGACGGCAGTCCGGGCAGTTACTCCATCCGAGATACCAATGTATGATCTCAGCCCTTCTATAAAACGATAATGACGTTTGCTATCACCCATTCATTCTCAGTACTGACAATCGTTTCATGGTTATTGTACTGGTCCTGATGTCCTGATGTGATGAATTTGTCCTCAATTGCATTCGGTGTTCCCACCTTTTAGTTTCGTTGTAGGAAGTCTTTTTGTTAGCCATTCAACCTATCACGATGCCATCTTGGCCACCCGAGACTGAAACTTTTTCTTTGAGTGAGCTTTGAGTCTTTTGCCTGCTCACAAACCTTTTACCTCGTTCCCAAAGTTTGCACAGCGAAAATGGGCAATCACTGCGGTCCATGACGGTCACGGAATGATCTCGTATTGTAGTGATTGATGTCTTAGTTGGTTATAAGTATCACTAACTTGACGTGATATGGTCTTACAAACCATCGCATCACGACAGACAATTGAGCCGTGAAATGGTGACGCAATAATCGTTGAAATTTCAGTCAAGGCCAAGTCAGGTGAGCTCTAAAAATCGCCACAGGTGATGCCCGACTGCCTTTTGCAGCTAAGCACCATGTTGGTGGTATGGAACAATGGTAATCCCAATGCCATATAGACCAAGCTCACGACGGTCATTGGATGCGCCGGACGGCCTTTCATCAAACCCTGGAAGTACAGGTTGGCACGTTTTTCCTTACACAAGCCTGCGGACGCATGGGAAGTACTGTCAGACATGCCAGCATCTTGAGTTGGCCACATTTGTCCCAATAGAACTGATCAAATACAAAGGAGAACTTTAAACAGCACACGGAAGGCTGAAAGCTATGTCGAACTGCCACCTGCTACGTCGAACTGCCACCTGCTACCTGACCTCTTCCTCTAGCACGTCAAATGTGGAATTGAGAAAGTTAGCACCACTGCGGAAAGGTCTACGCTGCGGAAGGTGGTGAAGCACAGAAGCAGCTGCTGGTCTCCCTTCAAGATTCGAGCCAGGTGTTTGTGCCGCAAGGTCTTTTTCTTAAGGACAGGTATGGCCGGCAGCCGCTGTTGCACACTCACGGGGAATGCAGACCTGCTGGATCTCACACCGGTGGTTTGAAGGACACTGCTTCGTGCACTCTGAAACATGACACGCAGGGCAGGTTAGCGTACCTTCCCACCCGGGACTTTGGTAGACCAGGACAAGTGGATGTGATAATTAAACTGGCGGATTATTGTGTTGTACTAACATACTTGAAAACAGAAGCACAAGTTCATATAAACACAACATTAAAAATTGTGTCCGCGAAGAACGTTTGCAGGCACTGACCGTAATACGATATATTGTAAGATATCAGGACGATATTGCTATGGTGTTTCCACTGAAGATAGCACAAGACTACAATATGTGATCACTAAATTAAGCACAGTCAAGGCAAATATGATTTTAAGGTGGCTAGAAAGTCGATCAGCCGTTTCTGTTAAATTGTCGGTCCCTAGCTATATCGACATCAAATCTTAATGTTTTGCAATTTGCCTTGTCTGTTCATTTGGGAGTGCAAATTTGTTCGTCTGTAGGTCCGAAATAGTTAAAGTATGGTCAAACGGGCCTTTCATTGCCAACGTCTCCACTGTCCCGTCAACCATTAGCTCACCTGGCTTCGAGGGTGGAGGCGGCAAGTAGCCATGTAGGCAGGGACGCTCGTACTTGTAGCGCTCCTGGGCGCTGACACAGGCCACGGCCGCGAGCAGGATCAACACACGCATCGTGGACTGGAACAGAGCGCAGACACGTCAGTCCCGGCTCAGGGGCTCTCGCCAGCCTGCGCCGCACCGTTCACACCCACCACTTGCGCCCTCACGGAGATACGGCATGGATCCAACTCCCACTAACAGAGCCGTCACCGCTTACCAGTGTTCCTCCGGCAGCGACCTAAGAAGAGCAAGCCCCCCCCCCCCTCAGATGGTCTAACCTCTTTTATAGCACATGCCGTGATTAGCGACAGAACAGGTGGTTGGTGCAGCGGACTGCCTTACGGTTGACATTCATTAGGGCGAGACCCACTAGATACGTCTAGCAAAAAACGCTTCTATTGCAGGATCTCAGAATAGCGGATACGAAATGTTTTGCAGCCGAACAAAAGGTCAGTTGGGCAGGCTGGTCTGGGGGAATGCTTTACAGTATTCAATACTGTACACTCACTCCGGTCCTGTTTAACCTCAATGTTCTTGAGCTCCTGGAATATAGCTAAAACCTCACTTTTAGCTCTCTGCACTCAGTTCACGCCTTCGCTAACTCCTCGGTCTTGCTAAAATCTATGCAATCCTGCTTATTCTTAAAAATATGTAGCTCTCTCACAGAACTACACTTTCACTCTCAAGTTCTCCACACCCAATCTGCGCCTCCCCTAGCTCCTCCTTCAGACTTACGATCTCCTGACTAATCAGCTCACACCTGCATTCACACTTTCTTGCCATAGTGCTCCTTGTTAGCCTTTTTGAATTCTACCTGCATTGTACTATCTAACAAACTAGCATGGAAACTACTGAGGACTTTGTATGACACGCGGGTTTCAGCTTCAACTTAAAATAACCTTACTCTCTCTTCTGATGTCCCCGAGACAGATCGGGTCCGAAAGCAGGTCATTCTCCTGCTCCGGAGCAATTCAGTTTAACCTCTTAGACCTTTGCCGGTCTTATGGCCTTAATTGTCTTAAATTTATTACATAGTTTATCCGCTCAGAAGTTACGATTTTTATCTGGCGGTGAGAGCAGACACGACTTTATATTACGGGGGGACGGGTGCTCTTGTGCTGTTAGGTGCACTGTTCTATACGACAAGCACATATGTGTTCTGTCTATGGGATGATAAACATCCCGCTACACTAACGGATGCAGTTGCGGGGTTTTGGCGCGTTGGCATTCAGTCAAATTACATTAACAACCTAATTTTTTGTCCTTTGATATAGACCACGGCGCACCGTGTGAAAATGCAAAGCTTTCTTAAAGTTACGATTTTTGTGTCAATCGCGCCCGGCGTGTGAAAATTTTGTGGCTGAATCTGGTGTTGCACCGCAATTTCTAATCTCAACTTTGTTATGGCATTAACATTAGCAATAAACATCACCATAATCAAACATTATCATTAGCACTAAATGTCATTCAACACCTTACAATGAACAACTCACCTTGACCATCATTTGCATCGGATTGAGACTAAAAGCAGCCTGTTTCAATCAGATGCATAAAATGCGCTGTGCACGCAGTGGTGGGGATGACATTGTAACAGTGATGTCAAACATGCATTGCTTTTAATAGGGCCGCGACATGCATGCTTATCATTAATCATTGTTGCGTATACAAGGTGTGCGTCAAGTTCCGTTCAACGGATTAACATCGCATCATGCAAGCCACCTGAATTGCATGATGGCTAATTATCCATCCACATAATAAAGTGATGACTGACCAGCCTAGAAAATAGGTTTGACGTAAATGCGCAAGATTACTTATCATTACATGTCAGCATTCTCTGGCGCACATGGAGGAGCACGTCTCCACGCAGTCTAAAAGTCTCATTTCATCCTGAATCTTTGAATTCCCCAAGACCCGCCACCAGAGTCGGCCACTAGGACCTGCCACCAAAGTCAGCCACCAGGACCCGCCACCAGGGTCATCCACCAGGACCCGCCACCAGAGTCAGCCACCAGGACCCGCCACCAGAGACAGCCACTAGGACCCGCCACAAAAGTCAGCCAACAGGACCCGCCACCAGAGTCATCCACCAGGACCCGCCACCAGAGTCAGCCACTAGGATCCGCCACAAAAGTCAGCCACCAGGACCCGCCACCAGAGTCATCCACCAGGACCCGCCACCAGAGTCAGCCACCAGCACCCGCCACCAGAGTCAGCCACCAGAATCCGCTGCCAGAGTCAGCCACCAGGACCCGCCTCCAGAGTCATCCACCAGGACCCGCCACCAGAATCAGCATTTAGACCCTGAATTATTTTTGCATAGCTTAAGCAAGAGAAACAGCAAATTTTGCACTTTGTCTGCTTTGTGTGTACTTTATGTGACGCCATGTTCAGTAAGCGTCGAAAATTGAAAGAAATAGCATTCACTCTTCTTTGCTCATTCTCGCCACATTTTGCATCTTCGCCACCATTTCATGGCGACTGTGCGCCCTTTTCTATTTGTTTATCAGTTCCTCAAAGCGCTTTGTTATCCACTGAGGCTCGTTTGTCTTCCATTTGCACTCAGTTTCGAGGAAGCACTCGCCATAATCATTTCGAAGTAGAAGTTCTATTCGAGCGGTGGCCTGGTTTATGTCATTTATTGCTATTATATCTTCGCTCTTAATTTTTGGCTTGGTGTATGACAAGCCAATTTTTATATATTTTGGGACTCTCCATTCTTGCTTTTGTTGGCCGCAACTAATGTTTCGTCTCGTCGTAATGCTTGATATCAGGCTTGGGCAATTTGATGATCATGAAAGATGTTGCCTAAATGGAATTCCGTAAGTATTTCCACACTACCTTATACTTGTGCCACACCAAGCCAGGTGCGGCTTGCTTTGTGGTTGTACAATTCCATTCACCCTCACTGTAAGACAACTTAGGTTTCTGGGAGGCGTAGAGCCAAAGCATTTGTTCTTATGAAAATTATCGTGCCAGAAATCAACTCATCACCTAATTGAAGAACAACCAATTGGCTGATGATTTGCTACGATGTGTTTTTGGCACATTCAAAAGTGCATTAGATGCCTGTCTGGTTTAGGCTTCCAAAATCGCAGGATGTCATTCTAGGCCGTAGGTCTATGAACTTTGCCCCACGGCTGGCACAAAGCTGGCTGAGTTCAGTCTTGACTCAGTACATGAGTTCACATTTACACAACACTCACACACAACTCAGTGACGTACTCAATATACGAGTTTGGTTTCTGCTGTCTCATAAGCCATAACACCAGCGTTCCGTCTCCCCTCAAGCGAGCAAACGAAAATTTGGCTGGTATTTTTCAGGGACCGCGCTTGGTTTAACAGTGCTGGATATGCTTTCCAGAGCATAATCTGCGCTATGGTTAAGCACGTCGGCAGCCCCGACATCAGTCACTACATCCACTTCCTTTATTTTATTTTTGTCACCGCGCTCTTCAAGCTAGCGTCAATTCCATCACCCGTCGCAAGGAAAAAAAAATGTTGGCCAAAAATGAACTCTCCCATTGCCGCGGCCTTGATCCGGCTTACTCTTCTTCCACCCATCAAAACTGCTTCACATTTTCATGTCTTCCCTTTCCTTTTCTTTTTCTCCGATCGGGTTCATGCGTTGCCGCCATCTGCATTTCCTATGGCATCCGTCACCTTTTCCCCCGCGCTATCCTTCCCTTCGTTCAGACCGTGTCTATTGTAGTTTTTCCCTGCATCAGTAACTCGACTTTGCTGGCTGCTTGGCTCTGCTTCTTCAGCACCCAGGTCACCATTCATTTCCCTCTCGCATGTCTTGTGTCCTCCTCGTTTTTTCTACCGTGGTTTCCTTCAATTCTACTTCGATTGTGGAATCTACCACCGCTGCTGTTCTTGCCGTGTACGCTTCGTCGCCGTGCTTTGGTGTGCTTGCATTGCCGAAGTTCATTCTTGTCTACCTTGCCTTCACTTTAGCATCTGGGTTACTGCCAGCAGCTACCATGGCAGCTCCGCATAAAGCTCCCAGTTCGTGGATGCTTCTTGTCTGGTCTTCGCAATGCCTGTGTTCCCGCTTCAGCTGGTCAAGATCTCCGTCAACTTTTTTACAAAAAAAGCAAAACAAAACAAAACCGAAGGTCTTCCTCTCTTGCGTCTTGACAATCGACGATCTATTTCTCCTTTTCTGCCTGCACGCTTTTCAACGCAATAGCCATTTTGACCATGCGGATAGTCAGACAGCTTATCATATCCTCTTGGCTGTTTGCCTGGCTTTGCAGAAGTTTAAGACGACTGCGCAGTCCTACCGTGTTCAAGTTAGCCATATTTCGCCGGCCTTAAGTCAGCTCATTTGACGCATCATGAAAAAGAAGTGACCACGCAGCAACGCCACTTTTTCTGAGTAAATTCTGATCGCCGCCTCTGGGAAAAGGCAGCAACTTCGTTGTCAGATTTCACAAAACTCCCCATTTTTTACCTACAATATCAGTCCGAATATCAAACAACACTGTTACATTGAGCGGCCGCTGAGCTAAAATATATTTTTGCATAACGCTGAAGGCAAATGATGGCACCAGGAAAAAAACAACTAAAAACTCTGTCCCAAACTAGGAACCGCCCAAAGCGCAACCGCCAGCTGAACTATCACCCAATGAAGACAATTCTATATGAATTCAATGCGTTTTCTCAGTATGTGTCTGGTGTAGCATGACCAGACCCACTGCACCGGTTAGCCCAAAAAGCTCCTACGCAATCGTTCATGTCTTAGGACTATAATCACCCGCACTCGGCTCATCTTCGTGCGTTGGCAAAGGCAAGCATGGCGCGCCTCGCCGTGCTGTGTGCGGCCTATTGACGTTTTGAAGTCAACTGCATTGGTGCTGAAATGCTCTTCTTGACAAAAGGAAATACATAAAATAAAGTTGCTGCATATATATGACAAATCTATAACTTATATGTACAACATGCAAGTTGTTTGTAGACCGCTCACCTAACTACGTTTTCACTAACGCCCAGGCTCACGCTAAATATGTGGGGTTTGGCGCTTGTTTGGCTCTTGGTGCCGTCAGAACAATGTTAGCAAATGAAATACAAAAACCGGATATTTAGTAGGTGTAATATTAAGAGATGGCATGATCCCCGCGTCTTATACCACTTGCCTTGTCGTTTCTAAACATTTCTCGCTTTTACCACGGTCTCATTTTGACAACATAGCATAAATCTAATGAGCAGCAGTTCGGGCTGTTTGTGGCGCACAGAAAATGACATGATTCGTCCATGTAATGTTCATGATAAAAATGACGATCCTTTTCGGCTGTGGCACTTTCGACAATAACGGAACAAGACCGACGCATCACGAAGAGACAGCGACAACGCATGGACCACAGCCATCATGGCAATGCAGGAAAAATCATGGGAGAGCGCTCTTTGGTTTTGAGACCACAAGCTTACCTTGTATCTCTGAACGTGAATTAAGCAATTCGTATCAACAACTGAAAGCAAGGTACGGATTGCATTTCATTAAAAATAAGTTGCAAACATCTTTCAGACCAAAATGAATTAAATTCGAACTGAACCCACTGTAATTCAAATTGAAGTTGCGTCCCAGATGGTATTTTTTTCGAAAATCGTGAATGCCAGAACGTTTCCTGCGGAGGATTTACTTGTCATTTAAAGGCCTTGTGAGGTTCCATTTTGTAAAAACCTTAGAATGGGGCGTAAGTGACAGACATACGCCACAAAAATGTGAGCCCTTGTGGTCAACAATAATAAGCGGTGCTCATGGGTGTCGATTTCTGAAAATGAGGGGGCCAGATTTGTGGAAATCCTCTTAAGAGACGGTGCTTAAAGGATATCGGATTTTGTGCCTATTGGTCTCATCATCAGTTACGTATATATATATATATATATATATATATATATATATATATATATATATATATATATATATATATATATATATCTATCTATCTATCTATCTATCTATCTATCTATCTATCTATCTATCTATCTATCTATCTATCTATCTATCTATCTATCTATCTATCTATCTATCTATCTATATATATATATATATATATATATATATATATATATATATATATATATATATTTATTTATATTTATATATATATATATATGTGTACATATATAGATATATTTATATCTATATATCTATCTATATATATATATATATATGTATATATATATATATATATATATATATATATCTATTTATATATATATATGTGTGTGTGTGTGTGTGTGTGTGTGTGTGTGTGTGTGTGTGTGTGTGTGTGTGTGTGTGTGTGTGTATGTGTGTATATACTATGCTCACATATATTTTTTAAGCGCATGTGCGTAGCCACAACAATCATTCATGGAAGCCTCACACATAGCATCTGCTTCTTGTAAAGGTGTCCGTTTTGTAAAACTGGAGGGATGCAGCTGCAATTCTCTTTTGCATACAGGAAATGAAATTTGTGTCTAATTCACTATTATGTGGTTAAAATATTTTTTATTTATTCATCCGCTTACAAGAATTATCCAGTGTCCACAACATATATGGTTATCATAACCCATTATCCGCTGGTTCTCAGTGCACGAAAATTTCATCGATAAAGCACATGCATTTTGATGGATATAAATGTAGCGAATTCATATGAAATGCTGGTAATGTTCATTCCACGCTTACGTTAAGAACGTGGTTCGCGACTGTTCCGCAAATACGCTTAAGCAGATGCCCTCCTGCTGAGACCCCTTTTTCCCCGCTCTTTCTAATAAAGACGAAATGCAGGCCAGCTATACGTCTAGGGAACGCTGTTGCAGGCTGTTGCGCCTCTGAGGGGTAAGCAACTCTCACTCATTTCATTTTGAGCGTGTGGGAAATGAAACAGCCGCCAGATTAATGTCATGCGTAATACAGGTTGATTTTAACAACGTTGCTAGTTGAGCTGGCTTTTCCGTTACAATGGAATGATATTTACATACCCATACTCGTCGCTCAATGAGCATAACGACGCAGGGACGCCGCTAGAGTCTTGGTAGTTGTAGCGTGGGACTTAGGGTTGACCAAGTTCTCCACTGGGGTAAAGACCCATCAAAAAAGAAGCCGTCGGATATGGCTCATTGGATTTCGAGGGGGCCCTGATCTTCCTAAAAGCCAAAAGTCACCAAAAGGTACAATGCTGTTTGCGTTTTGGGGTCGCTGAACTAAATCAAATGCATCGGAGCTACTCATTTTACCATGTTTCGATGAATTATTCCAAGCCGATAGCACTCAGTGGCCGTACCGGATTTTTTCTGGGTTGTACAGGAACATCGTGAACGAAGATCTTATATCGAAACGAGGTAGTAAATTCGCATTCAAATCAACCTGTCTTGGTCTTAGAATGTTCAATTTTGTTCAGGGTCGAATAAGGCAAGAATTACAAAACCCAGTTTTGGCCATGCACGCTCTCGAGTCTTACAGCAAAAGCCCCGACGCCCGGCGTTGTAGTCTCCGGAGGCCGTGCCGCGTCGGTCTCGTATCTTGCATTAGGCGGTGGTCAGCGAGCAGATGCAAATGACAACGTTCCTGAAGGGAGTACTTTAAGACGCTTTAGAATGTTAATACGAACGATTATAAGCTGTTCCGGGGCATGTTTCATGCGTATAATTTTTAGATGTTTGACTTAAACGGATTAACATTCATAGCACCGCGAACCGTTGCCAGAATTTGGTGATGTAAATAGACAAGCAACGATGGAATCTCTTTTTTCATGTTGCTGTCGCTGGTCATCTATTCAGAGGATAATCTCAAAATAATTCCAGCTGAATATACGTCGCTGTCGAGAATATTAACGGCACGAATTGTTTTCACATACTTTTGGCAGCATTATTTCCTTATGGTTGTTCTCGGGCGCCAGGCGCCCCCCACCTAGTGTCAGCTGCAGTGACCAACGCCACTCGGTCCCATGGAAACTGCAACTCCGGTCGTTGGTTTTCTTGCTACTAAGGTTGTGAGCACGCAGGCTCCAAACTGTTTTATGCAATTTGTTTTGCATGACGACCCTGATTTGTGATTTGCATGATTTGTTGACCATGATGACCATGATGACGAAAAAGCTAACTCCAAATACATTAAAAAATAGGTTAGCCCCCGGATTTGACCCAATTTCCTCCCAGTGACGTTATGGAGATGGAGTTCCCCACATAGAAAAGAAAAATATAAACCTGGTCTAATACATTTGCTTGCTCTGTCTCGACGAAAGGTGTTGTCGTTGGGCATCATAACAATTTTGTTTGGCGTCGTTCGTCGAAACTAGGTTTCGGCAATCGCTGTAGAGCCAATGTTATGTGGCTTCAGACACTGGGAGGCTTCGGGAGCAAAGAGTGTAAGTTTATTTGCGCGACTTATGATGTCTGCCATGGAAATCCCCGCTGACTGCCGCAAGTCGGGGTGTAGACGTATCACTCCGAGGGATGGAACTTTTATTTCTTCAGGAGGGCGGGGGGGCGGGGTATGAAATATCGGACAGAACTTCCACTATGTGGAAACTGGCGCCTAATACTTCTTGTACGATGCCGGTGAAAGGAAGCGCAAACACCGCATTTCAGATAACTGTAAATGAATGTTAAATTCAAGCATGTCTTTGCAATCAGCCTCGTGCTGCTCAGGTCGCTAGTCGGACCACGGATGTCCCATGCCCACGGTGGAAGCCAAAAACAGCGCTGTACAGCATTTAGGCGAACCACTAGGGGCGCATTCAGGATTTTGTCAAGGGAGGGGCTACGGCTCACTTTGGAACTGGAACTTGGCACCTCCTCCTCTCACAAAAGTTGCTGCATGTCGGCCTCTTCATTTTCCGATGCCTATTTTCTAATGGGGAACCTATCGTCCTCTGCATCGTGGAGGGCTAGACACAGATAGGTGTGTGCACACGGCGCACGTTTGTCTTTTTATAGAGGCTGGTGGGTTCTTTCAATAGTATTTCAGAGAATATATGTCAAAACGAGTGAAAGTTAGCTGTAAAATACCATCAGTCAGGCACAACACAACTCGTCTAACAAACCATCGTCAACTTACGTACCACACAACCAGCGGAAAATTGTTTTGTTAAATCGCTAACCTTACAAGGATGACAACCTTACAATGACAAGTGTGTGTGTCATTGGGGCTTTGCGTCGCTTCTGAAACTTTGTGGTAACGCCTGCCTCTCACCGTGACGTAAGCGATGGGCGCCGCGGGGAATCGAGCCACGCAGTGAATGACTAAACGCAAAAGCAACAATTTGAACCCGATGCCTGAATCATAATGCCACTCAAATGACATGCCACGATAAGGATGTTGAAATGGTAATGGTGATAGCAAAGATGCATAAGAAAGCACGGTCACTGCCGCCTGAGATAAAACTGTCAAAAAGAAGAAAAACGCAACGCACGTCGTTGCGCCCCTTTCATGGAGCGCCAGCGACAACAGGAGCCTTATTAGCGCTTACGGATCACGAGATAACAGGGCTTTAAATACGTCCCCCCACGTGGGAGTTAAAGACGCTAACCACTCGGCCATCAACCCCCCCCCCCACCCCCCCACCCCCCACCCCCACCCCCGCTCACAAAGTCGTTGTGTCGTATATCTGGACTTTTGCATCTGAATTCGTTTTGGCCACGTCACCACTCAACCACATGTGTCAAGGGGCACACCCAGTCTTGTTATCAATATGCATTTTATTTTTGTTCCCATGGATGTACCGATATCTACAAGTAACGGAGCGTGCGCTATCTACCTCCCCCCCCCCAAAAAAAAGCACGCAGATAAATGAAAGATACAGTAAGTAAAGACTGGTCACCGTATGGGTTTCTAGAGTGACCATGTTATAGCGTGACTGGCACCTCGGCAGTTGTTGGAAGTTGAAATGAGCAGAAAAGACCTCGAGCTGTGACGCTTCGGAGTGATGGGTTGAAAGTTCTAGAGTTGAAAATGATCCACATTCAGTATGCTAGGAGGTAGTGGTTTAACAGCGTGAACTTTGAATCGTCCCGCCCCGCAGTGAACTATAGTATGGCCCGATAGCTCCGCTGGTTAGGGCGCCTGCCTTCTGATTCACAGAGCTGCGGCGGGATGGGTTCAATTCGCGTTGGCGTCCGCTGTTTTCCCAGAACTGCAATGGCCTGCGGCCGGCGGCAGCGGCCGCGCCACTGTTCAGGTGACGTCAGAAGGCAGCATGGATTGTACCGAACATTGAGGCACATTAAGCTGTCGCCGCAGAGTTTTGCTGCTGATCCAAATTTGCGATCGGGTCAGGGACCATCAAACAAGCATCAGGGACCATCAAACTGCTTAGCGTGGGCGCTCACCCCAGAAATGCGGCTAATCAGAAGGTCCGGACTAAATGTTTGAAATTAATGGCGGCTTCGATCATATTGTATTACAATGCCGTACATAAAAAGGTTGGTAAGGAAGCAGCCCTGATATCACAAATGGGAAAAGTGCATTTACTCTGATGCCAAGCAGTGGGAGCATGAGCTTGCTAAAGTATCCCTGGTTTTGCGTGAGAACGTATTCACGGAGCGTTTGGTTGGGTCTGCCGATTGTGCATGGACGGTGCCCGAGTTTCCTGATAAATCTTCCGAGGTCCTCCGTCTGACAATACGGTATGCTCGCAAAGAAGTTGAAGAAAGGTGAAACAAATAGACTGCGTCTATGTGCGCCTGCCGTTTGTACAAGGTGGTCCGGATAATGGTTTTACCATTGTTTTAGTCAACAGTGACAAAGTGCATTTATCGAGCAATGCCACCGCAGAAGCTCTCCATTAAAGTAGCCATTAAAATGCAAACCGTGTTAAAAAAAAGAAATGGACGCGACCAGCGACCTCACAATGGCCCAATCAGACGATGCGTCTTTCAGGATGAGAATGAGTAACCTGTCAACATGACCTCAGAGCGCCAGATCGCTATCGCTCTGATGCCTTTTTAGGCGGCTTTGGGGGCGACTTCAGGGGATTACTCGGGACTGGGAGTGGCTCCAGCAAGACGGGGTGACACCGCGCACGGCACGGGCTTCGCTGAATTGGTTCGAGATTTACTTCGCTGGAGGACACATCATCTAAAGGTTGTCGTGCTGTGGCTTCCCACTCGCCAGATTTGTCGCCCGCGCACTTCATGCAATGCGGTAACCTCAAGAACCGCGTTCACGTTAACAAGCCAGCAGACCTTCAAAAGCTCAAAGCTCCCTCCCCACTTAAGATGGGGCACAGTGCATTGTTGAACAATTGGCTTGACTGCCTTCCGCAGGTTCAGCTGCTGTGCATCCTGAACGCATATGGGCATATGGAATAGCATGCGTTGTCACGATTTTAAGGGCGTGGGTTCACCGGTGACTGCCGATGACGTTGATTGTGTTCCGCCATTCAATTGGCAGTCGAATTTCAGCACAGTCACGACTGTGTAACAAAAACTTTTACCACGCTTGAGGTAAGAAGCATGGGCTAACTTTTATCTGGGCCTATCTGCACTGCTGAAGCCGTCGTACACTGCAATCAGTCGTTCTTTATCCCAATCCAGGCGTTATTATGTGAAAGGTTTGTCGAGCCATTTAAAATTGGCCTAGCATATTCGGAAGTTGGCACGACAAAAAACATCAGGTATCAACAGGGTCATTTTGTACACATTAAATGAACCAATTAAGGGTCCGCAGGGGATCATCAGGGGGGCCTAGGTTAATAGTGGGGACGGGCTTAGGCCCATGAAAGTCTAAGTAGGGTCGTGCGCTGATGTGTAGGACAGTAAAATATTTGCCTTCTGTCACGCAGCTTACAACTTGTGGCACTGGAAGTTCCTGTGAAAGTGAGATGCCTGTTCAATTTAAACTTTCAGCCAGGAACAATGCACATGCGAATTATGTTCCCCTTGTACCTGACACTGTCCCAGTTCTTGTCTAACGACATTGTGACATTGAGAGCTTTATTCTTCGGAAAACCAGGGGAATAGGGATACAGGGTTGATATTTTAGCAACATCTTTTTCTTGAAGCAATAGCAGAAGTGAATTCCAGAATGCCAATTTACTTCTTCTATTGTTGCGAGAAAGGCACGATGCCGAAATATCAACCTAGCTGCATTTCCGTTCTCCTGGTTTTTCCGAGGGATAAGGCTAATACTACTGTCTTATCGCTTTAATCTTTACATCACGAATCAAAATATAATTAAATCACTTAGAAGAATTTACCTGAGCCTCATTTACAATAAAACATTCATTGCGCGTCATCGGCCCATTGATTTATGCAGCATTGCAGGCTCGCAGCCAATTTAGTAATCATACACTGAGCAGCTTTCGTCCCAGATAACGTCGCACAAATAAGACGCGTATCACATTCATGGGAATTTCCATTCACGTCTATTCCGGGCTTCCCTTCACCTCAACGATTGACCGATCGTGGCTGACGACACATGCTGGACGAGATCTAGACCAATCAGTGACTGACCACGGTCACGGCTTAAAGGAGATGGAAGTTCGGCTGCAGGAATGCCGAACGTTACCGTACGGAACCATGGGCATATGTATATAGTTTTGGTGAAAGCATTTTTGAACTTGTATTGCCTTCTATGCCCTCGATACGTCTTTCAAGAAATGTGTAGCGTTGGACAAAAATACTCATTATCGTATTACAGCACCTGCGTTAAACTTGCAAGTATCTCGCCATTTCCAGTGAACTTTTTGGGCCACCACCTCGACCTATCTGGCAGCATTTAAAATCCTATATAGACTGGGGTTTTTATTGGACTCACGATCCAGCTCCCAAAAGTTTTCATCGGAATCGATTTGCATCACACCAAGGCTAATCGTGCACAAGTCTGCCTTTAAGTCTCACTGCACATGGAAGTAATGCCAGGCGGGTTGCTCAGCAACACTTGGCAGCGCGTCGTTGGCGCAGCTCCAGCCGACGCCTCTGCGGCTCGCTGGCCGCAGCGTTGATCGCGTCTGCGCCTGGAGCGCTTGACCATGATATTGCGATTCGGTGAGGTAATCTTGGCAACTACAGCTGCCACCAGCGGCCGGGGATGTGCAGCAGCTGTGTTGTGGCTGCAGGGGCTGGCGGCGCGCTGTACACGGCAGCTGTGCTGTGGCTGCAGGGTCTGGCGGCGCGTTGTCCACAGCAGCTGTGCTGTGGCTGCAGGGGCTGGCGGCGCGATGTCCACGGCAGCTGTGCTGTGGCTGCAAGGGCTGGCGGCGCGCTGTCCATGGCAGCTGTGTTGTAGCTGCAGGGGGCTGGCGGCGCGCTGTCCATCACTCGGCGCAGTCTGGGCCCGCGTCTGCAGGACAGCTGCACGCTACTCGCGCTCCTGCAGCGAGAGAGGTCGGCAGTCATGTGTCGTGAGGCGGCGTGTCAAGCCGCACCATGCAGACAGCCAGGTCTTGGACACCGATCAAACTGGCTTCTGAACCAGCTTTGCGGATTCTGCCCGACCGTTTGCAAATGAATTAATGTACGGAAAGATGTTTCTTGAAAACAATCGCAGGACGTCCCGGGGACACATCTTCTGGCTTCCAGGAACTTCCAGCCCAGGTGTCAATTTTCGTGCATGATTGGCGGGAGAATGTGGGGGGGGGGGGAGGCAATGTTCAACAATTTAGCCTTCCTCAAACAAGTATTCCTGATTGGATAGTCCACTGTATTTTGGTGGGCGGCAATTTATGTGTGTAAATTTTGGTATCATGGAATGTCCTTCATTTGAGCAGAGTAGTTGGCGTGAACGGCAAATAACGTCTAAAGAATAAAGAATTCGTGTGACATTTCACTTTTTCCTCATTTTTTGTACTTTTCAGCAAGAAATATTGGAGGCCGAAGTCAACATGTCGGGGCCATTTAAACATTGAGGGGGTGGAGCGGGATTTTCATAAAAGATGCGTTACCTCTGTTGTCAGGGGAGGCAGATTCCGAGCTAAGCCATTATACACAATCGTCATCTCTCCTGCCTCGGCCTCGCAAAGGGACGTGTCTCGTGACACGTTAGCTACTACGTAGCGCTCTGGCACATACTGGCAAAGTGTGGGAACATGACCTGTGGTTTTGTCATGAAGAATGCATTGTTGAGCGGAGAGCTTTAACAAAAATCTTGCAGTCCATATCAAACGCTTTATCTTTACCTGAAGAATGCTGCAAGCGCTTCCCGTGCTGCGGGGAGCGAAGTTTAAAAGCCCTGTGGTGCTGACCCCACCAGCGACCAAACTGGAGCCAGCGGTGCACATAATGATATGCACCGAGCAGTGACAGAAGACGGCATGTCAGTGATGCAAGGGACTCTCTGAGCCTGCTTTCACAGCGGCAGCCTCCGTGCTGCGGCACATGTGCTCGGGAACCGTAACGTTCACCAGCGGGTGTGCTATGTGACGGCGCGCCGCGGAATCGGCTGGCGGTGTTGTCATGTCTCGCCAGGCGACCACCGGCCGCCGTCGGCCGGATTAAGCCGCATGTGCTGAGCGGACGTGCTCTCGCGTGTTGGCACTGACGAGCGGGCGTGAAATTCAGGCCCGCTGAGCCGATCACGACTAGCCGCCGGCTGAACTCCCCTGTGAGACCGAACATCAACGGCGGCGACTGGGCTGTCCGACAGACGCGGCATGGTCACACGAAACGGCTCAGTGTCAGCTCGCTGAGGTGGTCCTTAATATACTCCTTACACTATAACATGGTCCGGCATCCGAGCCGTTGTGGAGTTGACCACGAGATGTTCACAAATCCCGAAACGATGCGACCTTGCCGGTAGCATCACTGGTACGTGTTCGTCGCACCGTCTCACGCCGCGCGTGTCAGCACAACAGCTCGCAGACGATCATCTGAAGCACTGTGTGGTCCACTTCATGATGATAAGTGTATCCGTCGACTATCACACGGTTTTTCTTTCCTGATCGCGCCATTGGGTGTGAATGTAACAAACCTTTCACAAGCATAGACAGCAAGCTATGTTGACCTTTATTGATGGGGAACTCATGATCGCTGCTCACACTTACACATCGCACGTTCGAAACCAGCACTCCAGCGCCGGCTGTGGAACAAACATGGCACGCCCAGCTAGAGAGAAGGACAGCGCGCGCGGCCAGCCAGCTCGCCAGCATGGAGGGTCACTGGAGCCGCCATCGCGGCGCGGTCTTCATATATGATGCCTTTTCTACGACTTCTCCATCTGGCGAAAAAACGGCGAGGCCGTTACCCCGAGCCCGGTGCATAATCGACAAACAGCGTGAGATACATCTAGGCGTTCGCCCCACATGGGGCGTACCGACGCAAAACTCCCAGCCATCACCAGTTGGAGTGAAAGGATCATGCGTGCCGGCCAGGCCAAGGCTAATTTACGAGCCCCATTCTGTGAAGGACGCATCCCCCACTAACTTGAATGGCTCCTTCTCGCACTTAAGATCGTCACCAAACAGCATTGCAAAGCCACCAATAATCGCCAGAGGCACACTGATGGTACAGACAGGTGGCATCAGCATCTCATGTCGTGTTGAAAACGTTGCATGAATATATGTCGCGCAAACACACATGCTCACGTGAATGCGTAGCTTATTCATGTCATAGCTGTTAATCACGCCTCGGCGAGGTGCCTTGAACCCAATGCGGTATGCGCACAGCTGCTTTCCAAGTCTCTTGATGCTCGCTTAAGTTTGCACCATTGTTATTTATTTCCTTTCTTTATCAGAGCGGGTTCTCGCCCCCTGAGAACTGGAGAGCACCGGTGCTGATTATAAAAATTAACGCTGCATGATTTCTCTCGATACTGTCCAGTTCGTAAAAAAATCAAAAAGCTTAGGAGGAAATGGGGTGTTCAATATATGTTTTAAGAATTTTGTCCGATACAGTGCTCACCTTCATTCGCCGATTTGAACGCAACCAACGTAGATCGATGGATAATCATTTTGAAATTGACAAATAATGGCGACATTTGAAAATTTGTAAGCGTGTTCTGGACTGGCAGCATTTTTGATTATTATCAAATTGGGATGTTAAGTGATTGCTTAATTATCCCCCTGATTTGCTGCTTTTGTAACGTTGGCTGATTGGGATTCGATGCAACCCCTTTCCTGCCGCTTCCAGACTTGAACGAAAGAACCTTGCAGAATACGACAGTGAGTTTCTCTCAACGAGATCTCGCGATTGGTCATAAATGTCTTTTGCTTGGCCAGCAATTGGCCACGCTAGGCCGGATCAAACGTCAAATTTGCTCTATAAATGCAGCATTTCCATGATCATATGTACGGGACGATAGCCTGCAGCACCGCAAAGCTCAAACAGGTGTTATCTGTTGATGTCGCAGTGTCGTCCCGCCGCGCGCGGTCCGCGGCGCCGTCCGTTGCCGCCCGCAGTCCGCGCCGGCCGTACATCGCCGTGCAGTGTTGAAAATCACCTTTTCTCAGAGGCCAGAAGTGCCATGGATACGTTTCTGGTGTTCAAACACCCACAGTTAGATGGCCCAGAGACGCCCCAGAGACTACTGAAAGTTTGGACGCCATTGCATGACATGCCGGAGATGTACTCTCGCGAAAAGCTTAGAGGGTCATTGGACCCCTTCTCCTTTAAGGGCGAGGGTTATGAAGCGAATATGACGGCGCTCTACTTTTTTATCAGAAAGCATGCGCAGGCCGCATTCTTTGCGCAGAGGAGCCAGAGTGCCCACTGCGGTGGTAAATGCGGAGGCTAAGTGAGCGCAAACATTTTGGTCGGCCACAATCGGATTCCAGCTGTAAGTCATCGTGGCCTCCTGATGGCTCTGTTTGACAAGCGCCTTACTCTCGAGTGTGTGGTGGGCCGCGTTGGCTGTGGCAAAATTCCATGAGTTCCGTTGGTTTTAGGCCATGCGTCTGACCATACCATCACCGGATGCGACCAGAATTTGTCGAGATTGAATGTTTTTTATCATTTTGCGATCTAACTAGCAGTGGGATTCAATCTGACCCATGCTTAGCTGAAAGCTTTGCTGGAAAAACCGAGCCTCGTTTTGCATTGGAGCCATCTAACGACTATCACGTTATATAGCTTTACTATCCTAGTTTCATCCATCCTTTCTTTAATGAAAACGCGTGTGCCTTCACTTTTGGATTACGATCAGCATACGTCTGGGATGCTTAAACAGGCATCTCTCAGACTTTTCTTGATAATTTTTCAGGTGGTCTACACCATGTAAAGCGAAATGAATCGTCTGTTTTTGCTCCACGTCTGAGCCAGTTGGATTGGGCTGTACAGATAAGAGCATAAGTTTTGACAGTGCAAGACTCTTAATCCAAAGGCATCTTGTACTGAGTCAGGTGGCTGCATGCATGGTCATACGGATACGCTGAGATCGCGCGTTGTAGTCTCCTGATATCAGTTGTAATTCAGGTTCCTGTTATCCTAATCAGCTCATTGCTCCAAGAGAGTCAGTGTTCTTGACTTAATCTTTCTGCTGAATTCCACTTTCCTCCGATCCATAGTCTATCGTCTGCTTATCCAGCGCCAGGCCGTTACCGCTGCCGAGCTGAACCAGAGTGGTCCGTGCCCTCGCTAAGCGCCTCGCTGGACCGTCCAGAGGTACAGTCGTACCGGCGGCCAGAAGCGGCAACTGCAGCTCACTTACAGCCACTGCAGCTCCAGCATAGACCTTTCGCAAATGGTGTTCGCCAGCGGTCCGACACAAATGTCCCAAGCCAAGCAGCTGCATAGACATCCCTGTCTTTCGCCTCATCTCATTCATGGCTCTTAGACATGAAACTATTCAATGGCATTCACTCTATGTGGGCTTTGTTGGGGCAGCGTATCTGAAGCCACTGTGGGAAATTGGGGCCGAAATCGGCTTGACCCATTGCCAGACGGAGGCAGTGCTGGTTCACGCAAGCACATGACTTATAGTGACCACACTACACCAGCAGTCCAGCCATTTTATCTGCCCCTTTACATCCTGGCAAGCATGTAACCACCATTATGCCCTCGCGCACTGCCATGCGCACTGGCAATCTTTAATCGCGAGAATACAGTCTTCAGACACTGCAGTCTCTGTCTGTTGGACGGCGTC
Source organism: Pollicipes pollicipes (assembly GCF_011947565.3). Lineage (NCBI taxonomy): Eukaryota > Metazoa > Arthropoda > Thecostraca > Pollicipedomorpha > Pollicipedidae > Pollicipes > Pollicipes pollicipes. Next base: position 38,619,410 of record NW_023596461.1, on the reverse strand, counting down.
GGCTGCTGTTGCTAACAAGGGGTCAACAACTGACGTGGGGTTTCGTCCGCCCCAGGCAACTGCTGTTGCCCGGGGGTGGACGCAAACCCACGCAGAGAAAAGACCTTCGAACGCTTGATACATTTGTTGTTACAACGAATGGTACAATTGGCCGTTTATTTAATTTGTGCGATTTTCATATGGTGTCTTCAGCCGCATCAGCAATTACACCAACACAAACAGCATACAATTCAGCATGATGTGAAACGTTTGTTGTGCCGTAACTGCCTGTTTGTTCAGAAAACGAATCTGGGCATTGTACAGGTGAACTCTGCGACGGGGCTTACCCACATGGCATACCAATTATCTTCACTAATCGTTCAGAACCGTCACTTTCCGCTACGCACTCGTTTTCGCCCGAGTGTCTGTGGCCACCAAATGACAGCTGCGGCAACCGACGCTGCGCGGCGACTGCAACTCTGGTCTTCTGCTTTCTCGTGACCTCTCTTGCGTATAAGCATGCACAAAGCTCATACTTCATTTTTTTATGAAATCGAATCAATGCCTGATTCTGGAAAACGGTGGACGTACCCCGGCAAAGATCGGTTGCCATTGTCAAATAAAAAGTTTGACCTTGTGTCGATCCACTCCAATGTGCAAATGTTATACAAGAATGGAGAGCCACATGCATTCTCTTCCATACAATGTAGCTTGTAATGACATGGAATGTTGACTTTGGAAATATGCACGGCATGGCCAATTTGATTAGAAAAATACCAGCGAAATATCCAGTTAATACTATCCCAAAACAGATGGGAATGTTGATTGTCTCAGTGCGCTTCCCGGCATGTATAGCTCTCATACATGGTCTATATTTGTTTATTTATTATTGTATATGCAATGGGTTATGTAGACGATCTTCTCACATATACTGCAGGAGAGGCGAATATACGGGACAAAAATCATATTTGTCCTCATAAGATAGCATTTACCTCGATGAGTGAGCTCGTGGCGTATTGTATTTATGTTCATTTCGCGCAAACGTGGCATGAGCAATATGGTTCCGTGAACTCACGACGGCCCATCTGAATCACGTTGCACCTCACATCCCGTTTTGCCGTGGATTATCGGGCCAGCCCAGCCGCACCCGCGTATTGTGAATAGCAAGAAGTTCCGGGCGCTACGACGCAACATTTATATTTTCGTATTATCATTTCTAAGGATTTGCCCTGAAACCTTCGATTGCACGCATTCACGGAATCTGCACCCACGCTAGGCAATTCTTGTTGCTTGAGCTCTGACCCCACCATCCGATCGTGAGATTCCAGGTCGACAGCAGGATTTTGCAGCAAAAGCTTAACCTGCCGCAGTGCTCTGCACGGTCAGGCCTACCCTGTGACGTCAGCTGGCTTTCAGCGCGGCTGTTACCCCCGGCCGCAGGCTGCCCTGTGACGTCAGCTGGCTTTTAGCGCGGCTGTTGCCCCCGGCCGCAGGCTACGCTGTGACGTCAGCTGGCTTTCAGCGCGGCTGTTGCCCCCGGCCGCAGGCTATCTCAGTCAGGGGCAAATAGCGAGGGCCTTAGGGCACTGGAACCAACTGGCCAGGGGGGTTGAATCGAAAGGTACCCTAAACTGACTAAGCTGTCGGGACGGACACAACGCCAGACAAAGTTCGAATGAAAACGCACGTGTGCTCACCATAAACGATAAAACGCCTTTAAAAAATGGTTAATATGTTCCTTGGAAAAATTTCATTCATTAATGAGAAGGATCACTTATTTTGGTCTAAGGCGCTTTCAGTAAGTCGGCTTACCACATCTGGGACACTCAGATGTTCTCCAGCCAAAACGTCACCGGCACCATCTTTCGACCGAGCCAAGCTGGCGGCGGCCGCGGTACAGGAAATTGGCAGACAGAAAACGGAAGCTGTGAAAACCAGCCTAATTTTAAGTTGGTGTTTTACAGTGTTGTGGCTTCTACATAGAGAGAATGCAACTATTGTCATGCGGAGTCTGAGGCCGTAGGTACAGCACATCATGACAGCCGCCTCACATTTCGACAGAGCTTTAGTCCTGCGCCCAAAAAGTCTCCCCGGCGAAGAGTCAAATGGCAGCTTGGATCTGAGGTCGCGCATCCTGGCCTTGGCTAATAAAGTCAGTGACTGCCGAAGGTGGCATGGGGACACTGGTTTTACAAGGCATGATGTCGGCTCATTGGGCCAGGCACAAATAAAGAGAGCAGCTCATGAAGTAACACCTGGTATCGCACGTGATGTCATACACGGACACTGCACCAAACAGCAGTTAACTCACATGTTTGTTCTGAGTGAATCGTTAAAAGGGCGTGAAACACAATGGCTTGTGTTGCATTGGCGCTATTTTTACAAAGCATTACTGCAGCTAGCTGTTAACCATTTCCTTGGCAGCTTTTGTTCAAGATAATGTTCCAAACAAGGCATTTGCAGATATATTCATTACTGTCTTCCAAGTTTTCCTCTGTCTTTATTCAGAACTTTTCTTCACCTGGACAATGCCCGACCAAGCATGACTGATGACACATCTCGGACGAAATCTTGACCAATCAGCGACTGGCAGCAAGCCGACTCTTAAGAAGGATGTGCGAGCCTGGCGGCATACGGGCAGTGGGGCCAGGGGCGCCGAATGTCACCATACGACAACTTGGGTATATGGATATTGTTCCCCCGGGTGTAAGCGCTCCTGAACTTGCATATCATGCCATGGTCCTAAACACGTCTTCCAGTGACGGATGCTAAAGACGAACTAGTTCAGTATCTATCGTAGCACTGCTGCTGTCAACAAGCAAGGCATTTGGCCATGTCTGGAGATTTTTCTGGCCTCCACTATTGCTTATCTTGCAGAATATCAAATCTATATGTAAACGGGACTGCTGTCACCAGCGTGAGAGACCATGAATCGGATTCGCATGTGAAATAGATAAGATCTGATGCTTATCCGATTGGTCTTATTACAGACGTCGCTCTCGCCAGCAGGCGCAAGACTCATTCCTATGGATTTTGCGCGCTCGAAGGACACCAGGCTTAGATAACCCACAATCCAGGCTTTAGCAAAGGTGGCAAGCTATTGTTAACTTCCAGTTCCAGAACAAAGAAACCACAGATTAGAGCGATTTAGCCAAAAATCTTTTCAGTTATATGTACGAAACTGCATCCCGGTTGTATTTATTTTTAATCCGCGTTTCCTTGTTAGGAAGATACCACGTAGTGGTACATTCATGCTGACATCATTTTAGCGGATAGCGTTACGCTGGCAACAACGCACAAAACAAGCAATAATTCAGATGTTCGGGATTGCTAACGGCTCAAAACTGCTAGTGTGTATCGGAACTTGCTGCTGGTTTTATGCAAACAGTGCGCTGGGCCACGCGGTTGGCCAATAGTTGATTCAACACTGAACGCGACGGACGATGAGCAATATTGCTTATCGCCTGTAGTGTCCATTTCGCATAATGATTGGGCACGTTCTAAATCAGAAGCGAAAATTTCCTAGCAAAAAAGCGAACTCATTTGGGAGAGTATGTTGCAAATTTGACATGTTCAACTCACTGTCATTCAACTCAGTGGACCTATCTGTCCCTTTGGCACAAGCCGTCAGCATAACTGGACTTCCACATTGTTCATTGCAGGGTTCTTTTCGGCTTATCTATGTTGTCCATGTTCTGAGGACGCGTGTGGTACTGCCATGTGCTGCGTATGTTTACGATTGCCATGGTCTAAGACAAAGCACACCAGCAGCAACATTTCGGGTATACACACAACCAATCCGCACGTTATTGCTATTGCTGACAAACCGCATCAGAAAGAAGCCACCCATAGCAATAGTACTTGTCTTTGCTGTGCTGAGAACCCCACAACCTCGTAGGTTTTTTGTGTTTTTTTTTTCACGTCGGTGTAGTGCATGTTCTTTTGCTGCAGCATTGGCCAATGGGTAACATGAGCTGCCGTCAGGGCTTCGGCGACCAATCCGATGACATTTCTGGTCGGAGAATTGTAGTTTAGACAACTTAAATTTTACGCAAATGTCTTGCTGGGGCTATTCTTGACAACCTGTAACCATTGGACATTTGATTTACGCAAGGAAAGCCTTCAGCTCGGCGTTTAGCGTCATGAGATTCTAAGTTCAGAGTTTTTACGCCAATTTGTCAACGTTCAATATAGCAGGAGGTGCTGGTTACACGACATAATCCTAAGCATAGATTCAAATCTTGAGTTATGTCAAAATAACCAATGTTTGCTACATAACGCCGTTTGACCAGTACATCCTGGCAGTGGCGCAAGCAGGGGTCATTGGGGAAGGTCTGCCCCCCCCCCCCCTCCCCTTAGGACTGGCGAATAAGGAGACCGATGAACGGAACCAACATACAGGCCGAAGGGCTGGCTTGAGGCTCTATACAGGGCCCGCGGCCCGCAGGACCTGGCCCTCAAATGCCGGTTAAGGGTCTCTTTGCGTTGAAGCCTCCTGATTCGATATGGGCATCTGTTGGTCAGCCGCGACCAGTACCGAACGGTCGGCTCGGTGTCGGTATGCACCGGAGGGCTCATGTTTTGGTGCGGGCATGACAAGCTGGATACCGGCAGGACCTGGCGCATCCCCTCTGTCGGTTCCCATTTACGCACAGGGCCGGGGACCGCTGGACCCCGGGCCCTCAGACGTCAGCCGGAACGGTGCCCAATGATTGAGAACCCCTGGGACAATGCGGACCTTTATTTCGGCCAGAGACGCATCAAAAAACGAAGTCGACTCCGTGTCGGTTTGAGACCTGGGGGGTCTATTCTCCAAGCACGGACAAGGCCCGTCAATTTGCACTGGATGGAGCCTCTGCAACGAGAGGGCCCCTGTGTCAGCGGGGGCCTTAGGTGCGCTAACAGGGCCCTGTGTCGGTCAGGGGAACATTTCCTAAGCATGACAGGACAGAGTCACGAATGTCAAATAGTCGGAGCTCCCTAAAATGAAAGGAGGGTATGTAAACGTATGATGGGAGTCCGCGAACTGGGCACGTAGGAAGGCCCTGTGGTCAGTTCGAGACCCAAATTCCGAACGCCTTCCACCCATCTGTCCAGGGCCCGTTACATCGGCCTTGAGTCTATTTGTCAGTTGTTGGACCACCTGCGGCGACAAGGAATATGTTTGCTGTAATGGGGGCTTCAGGGTGGGGCGGGAGCTGCCCGGTTCAGAGAGTCCGCGGCGGCAGGGAAGAACCAAAGTATGATGTAACCCTGCAAGGGCCTCCGGATTGACCAGGGCAGCTCACCGCCGTCTCGCCAGGATGTCAGGCCGCAAGCACTCCGCGCTGGTGGGGGAATGGCCCTCAGCCGCCTCCGAAAACGATGTGTTCCCAAGAACGCTACCCACGGTGTCCGTTACCCGTAAAAGGGTCTCCTTAGCGTTCAATAGGTTGGATGGAAATGGGATCTAAAAGGAAAAAGCCAATCCATGGTTGTCTGAGGGCGTCCATTCTTTTTCGGAAGCAACTAGTGAAGCAAATTACACAAAGAAGTGTTCAGGCTTGCTCACGATCTTAGGGGCAAGAACAGCGAGGGCCGTGGCTGCAGTTGCCGTTAAACGGAACGGAGTTGGGCTCTCAAAAAACCGTCAGGCGCCAGGCGCCGAGCGCGCAAAAACAGCTGTCGCAAACAATCATGCTTCCCGAAAACAACCTTCGTAAGCAATCATGCCTCCCGAAAACAACCGTCGTAAACAATCATATCTCCCGACAACAACCGACGTAAGCAATCATGCCGAAAAAATTAGTATCGCTCAAAGATCAGACGGGGATGTATACTTTACGTGTTTACTTTTAAACGTAAGCACTGCACACATAAACAATTGCAGAAATATGAAAAATAAGAGCTTTTACCGACACCTTTCCAGTTCCACCACCAGACTCTAGCCAGTACCAGTTCGCAACGCCGTAGGTGGTAACCCGTTAAGTATCGATCTAAAAATCGTACATATGAAATACACGCATGGACTTCCTTCCAAACGCACGGATTTATGTCTTAAGGCATCCGAATGTACTTTCTTCAGACACCTTACAATATTCGTCCGCTCGTTGGCCGTCGCGTAGTATTAAATGTCATGCCGATGACGCCTGGCGAACGGAGACTGCAATGTCCCGCGTCGGGATTTTCGCTTGTAAGATTTGCGAGTGCGTATCTTCAACATTATGTCATATATTTTTTCATTACCCGATTCGGAAGTGGAATTGAATAATCTTGGATGAACGTGGGTAAGCCATGTTCATACAGATATGTTACCCAGTTTCGATTTACGACCTATGTTCGCAGAATTCTCAACATCCTTTTAGAATCCCTCAAAAATTTAGCAAAGCCCCTGAGTGCTATCGGCTTAGAAAGCACTCACTAAAGCAATGCAAAACGAAAAGCGCAGTCAGTTTATTCAAGGCAGCCACCAGTGACAGGCTGCTTCGGTTTATTGACCTAAAAATGCAAACAGAATTGCATCTTCCGGTGACTTTTGGCTTTGTTTCCGTTAAACAAGGTAGCATTAAAACTAGACGAAGAAAATCTTGCGTCTCAGAATCATTTGTGCCAAATCCGATGATTTTGACGGACGAGGACCCTTTAATTATAAGGGTCCTATTTAACCGTGCCCCCTTACCAAGACTCTGGCGGCATCCCTACCTCCTGATACATCGAAGGCCGATACTCTGGCTTATGATGCCATTGGGCATGAGCCAGTCGTGAGAGTACGATTGAATTACAGTTGTACATGGTGGCTGTACCACTGTACTGATGCCTACAAAACTACCGTTATTTTATGTTGTGGGAAGCCCATGGTCCAAGTCAGATGTACATATCTGAGTATGGGAGAACTCTATGTATGGGAGTACTAAATATGGGAGTACTAAGTATGGGAGTACTTAAGTATGGGAGTACTCTAAGTATGGGAGTACTAAATGCTGAGTACACATCTGAGCGACAGCAACAATTGAGCCTGATGAGCCCCCCAATAGGGCAGACGGGGAGCACCAGTCACTAGCACCCTACCAGCACCAGTACCCAGCACCCCACCAGCACCAGTACCCAGCACCCCACCAGCACCAGTCACCAGCACCCCACCAGCACCAGTACCCAGCATCCTACCAGCACCAGTCACCAGCACCCCACCAGCACCAGTACCCAGCACCCCACCAGCGCCAGTCACCAGCATCCACCAGCACCAGTACCAGCACCTTACCAGCACCAGTCACCAGCACCCACCAGCACCAGTACCCAGCACCCTACCAGCACCAGTCACCAGCACCCCACCAGCACCAGTCACCAGCACTCCACCAGCACCAGTACCCAGCACCTACCAGCACCAGTCACCAGCACCCCACCAGCACCAGTCACCAGCACTCCATCAGCACCAGTACCCAGCACTCTTGCTGCTTTGCACGTCACAACGCCCATCGGTGTTGCAGGAAAAAAGCGCCGAAAATCCTCGATGACCCCAACGTCTAACTACTTGCGAAGCCTTGGTGTCCAATGGACATGACCTGACGGCTTAATGAACCATGCGCAGGTCAGATGAAACTGGCGGCACTTCGATGTTTGGATTAACAATTAATGGCAGCTAGGTGGCTTCTGAACGCTCCCGGTGCTGACTGTCATGATCCTAAGCTGGGCGCCAGACAATCCGTTTATTCTTTGGCGACCGCCAGCTCCGCTCTACGAAAAAATATCGATATCAGACCAGAAACCAGTTACACCGACAAACAGCCGCGATCTGTTGATAATGCCCAGAGTCCTACAGCCAGTTCCATAATACCCCTAGCAGGCGAGCTGGCGAGGGCCAGTTCTGCGGTGGCAGAGTAAACTATCTCTGACGAGCATCTCCCCCGCCGACGTGCTGGCCGGAAGCGCGCATCACCGCGCCAGCTGCCCGGCGGACCCCGGTGGCCGGCGTTCCAGGAGGCGGTGCGACGGGCGCCCCCGTGAGGTCATACGCGGCCAGCGCCGCACTGCAACGAGATCAGCCACTCTCGCCCTGAGTCCGCGGGGCCGGTGAGCGGACGGGGGCCGCAGCCGGCTTCGACGGATGCGTCAGACCGCCGCGAGC
>NW_023596461.1:38521805-38611230 GCF_011947565.3 Pollicipes pollicipes | reverse complement strand
GAATTGTTTTCACTCTTTTGGCAGCATTATTTCCTTATGGTTGTTCTCGTGGCGCCAGGCGCCCCCCACCTAGTGTCGCTGCAGTGACCAACGCCACTCGGTCCCATGGAAACTGCAACTCCGGTCGTTGGTTTTCTTGCTACTAAGGTTGTGAGCACGCAGGCTCCAAACTGTTTTATGCAATTTGTTTTGCATGACGACCCTGATTTTGATTTGCATGATTTGTTGACCATGATGACCATGATGACGAAAAAGCTAACTCCAATACATTAAAAATAGGTTAGCCCCCGGATTTGACCCAATTTCTCCCAGTGACGTTATGGAGATGGAGTTCCCCACATAGAAAAGAAAAATATAAACCTGGTCTAATACATTTGCTTGCTCTGTCTCGACGAAAGGTGTTGTCGTTGGGCATCATAACAATTTTTTGGCGTCGTTCGTCGAAACTAGGTTTCGGCAATCGCTGTAGAGCCAATGTTATGTGGCTTCAGACACTGGGAGGCTTCGGGAGCAAAGAGTGTAAGTTTATTTGCGCGACTTATGATGTCTGCCATGGAAATCCCCGCTGACTGCCGCAAGTCGGGGTGTAGACGTATCACTCCGAGGGATGGAACTTTTATTTCTTCGGAGGGGGGGGGGCGGGGTATGAAATCGGACAGAACTTCCACTATGTGGAAACTGGCGCCTAATACTTCTTGTACGATGCCGGTGAAAGGAAGCGCAAACACCGCATTTCAGATAACTGTAAATGAATGTTAAATTCAAGCATGTCTTTGCAATCAGCCTCGTGCTGCTCAGGTCGCTAGTCGGACCACGGATGTCCCATGCCCACGGTGGAAGCCAAAAACAGCGCTGTACAGCATTTAGGCGAACCACCTAGGGCGCATTCAGGATTTTGTCAAGGGAGGGGCTACGGCTCACTTTGGAACTGGAACTTGGCACCTCCTCCTCTCACAAAAGTTGCTGCATGTCGGCCTCTTCATTTTCCGATGCCTATTTTCTAATGGGGAACCTATCGTCCTCTGCATCGCGGAGGGCTAGACACAGATAGGTGTGTGCACACGGCGCACGTTTGTCTTTTTATAGAGGCTGGTGGGTTCTTTCAATAGTATTTCAGAGAATATATGTCAAAACGAGTGAAAGTTAGCTGTAAAATACCATCAGTCAGGCACAACACAACTCGTCTAACAAACCATCGTCAACTTACGTACCACACAACCAGCGGAAAATTGTTTTGTTAAATCGCTAACCTTACAAGGATGACAACCTTACAATGACAAGTGTGTGTGTCATTGGGGCTTTGCGTCGCTTCTGAAACTTTGTGGTAACGCCTGCCTCTCACCGTGACGTAAGCGATGGGCGCCGCGGGGAATCGAGCCACGCAGTGAATGACTAAACGCAAAAGCAACAATTTGAACCCGATGCCTGAATCATAATGCCACTCAAATGACATGCCACGATAAGAATGTTGAAATGGTAATGGTGATAGCAAAGATGCATAAGAAAGCACGGTCACTGCCGCCTGAGATAAAACTGTCAAAAAGAAGAAAAACGCAACGCACGTCGTTGCGCCCCTTTCATGGAGCGCCAGCGACAACAGGAGCCTTATTAGCGCTTACGGATCACGAGATAACAGGGCTTTAAATACGTCCCCCCACGTGGGAGTTAAAGACGCTAACCACTCGGCCATCAACCCCCCCCCCCCCCCCCACCCCCCACCCCCCACCCCCACCCCCTCACAAAGTCGTTGTGTCGTATATCTGGACTTTTGCATCTGAATTCGTTTTGGCCACGTCACCACTCAACCACATGTGTCAAGGGGCACACCCAGTCTTGTTATCAATATGCATTTTATTTTTGTTCCCATGGATGTACCGATATCTACAAGTAACGGAGCGTGCGCTATCTACCTCCCCCCCCAAAAAAAAAGCACGCAAATAAATGAAAGATACAGTAAGTAAAGACTGGTCACCGTATGGGTTTCTAGAGTGACCATGTTATAGCGTGACTGGCACCTCGGCAGTTGTTGGAAGTTGAAATGAGCAGAAAAGACCTCGAGCTGTGACGCTTCGGAGTGATGAGTTGAAAGTTCTGAGTTGAAAATGATCCACATTCAGTATGCTAGGAGGTAGTGGTTTAACAGCGTGAACTTTGAATCGTCCCGCCCCGCAATGAACTAAAGTATGGCCCGATAGCTCCGCTGGTTAGGGCGCCTGCCTTCTGATTCACAGAGCTGCGGCGGGATGGGTTCAATTCGCCTTGGCGTCCGCTGTTTTCTCAGTACTGCAATGGCCTGCGGCCGGCGGCAGCGGCCGCGCCACTGTTCAGGTGACGTCAGAAGGCAGCATGGATTGTACCGGACATTGAGGCACATTAAGCTGTCGCCGCAGAGTTTTGCTGCTGATCCAAATTTGCGATCGGGTCAGGGACCATCAAACAAGCACCAGGGACCATCAAACTGCTTAGCGTGGGCGCTCACCCCAGAAATGCGGCTAATCAGAAGATCCGGACTAAATGTTTGAAATTAATGGCGGCTTCGATCATATTGTATTACAATGCCGTACATAATAAGGTTGGTAAGGAAGCAGCCCTGATATCACAAATTGGAAAAGTGCATTTACTCTGATGCCAAGCAGTGGGAGCATGAGCTTGCTAAAGTATCCCTGGTTTTGCGTGAGAACGTATTCACGGAGCGTTTGGCTGGGTCTGCCGATTGTGCATGGACGGTGCCTGAGTTTCCTGATAAATCTTCCGAGGTCCTCCGTCTGACAATACGGAATGCTCGCAAAGAAGTTGAAGAAAGGTGAAACAAATAGACTGCGTCTATGTGCGCCTGCCGTTTGTACAAGGTGGTCCGGATAATGGTTTTACCATTGTTTTAGTCAACAGTGACAAAGTGCATTTATCGAGCAATGACACCGCAGAAGCTCTCCATTAAAGTAGCCATTAAAATGCAAACCGTGGTAAAAAAAAGAAATGGACGCGACCAGCGACCTCACAATGGCCCAATCAGACGATGCGTCTTTCAGGATGAGAATGAGTAACCTGTCAACATGACCTCAGAGCGCCAGATCGCTATCGCTCTGATGCCTTTTTAGGCGGCTTTGGGGGCGACTTCAGGGGATTACTCGGGACTGGGAGTGGCTCCAGCAAGACGGGGTGACACCGCGCACGGCACGGGCTTCGCTGAATTGGTTCGAGATTTACTTCGCTGGAGGACACATCATCTAAAGGTTGTCGTGCTGTGGCTTCCCACTCGCCAGATTTGTCGCCCGCGCACTTCATGCAATGCGGTAACCTCAAGAACCGCGTTCACGTTAACAAGCCAGCAGACCTTCAAAAGCTCAAAGCTCCCTCCCCACTTAAGATGGGGCACAGTGCATTGTTGAACAATTGGCTTGACTGCCTTCCGCAGGTTCAGCTGCTGTGCATCCTGAACGCATATGGGCATATGGAATAGCATGCGTTGTCACGATTTTAAGGGCGTGGGTTCACCGGTGACTACCGATGACGTTGATTGTGTTCCGCCATTCAATTGGCAGTCGAATTTCAGCACAGTCACGACTGTGTAACAAAAACTTTTACCACGCTTGCGGTAAGAAGCATGGGCTAACTTTTATCTGGACCTATCTGCACTGCTGAAGCCGTCGTACACTGCAATCAGTCGTTCTTTATCCCAATCCAGGCGTTATTATGTGAAAGGTTTGTCGAGCCATTTAAAATTGGCCTAGCATATTCGGAAGTTGGCACGACAAAAAACATCAGGTATCAACAGGGTCATTTTGTACACATTAAATGAACCAATTAAGGGTCCGCAGGGGATCATCAGGGGGGCCTAGGTTAATAGTGGGGACGGGCTTAGGCCCATGAAAGTCTAAGTAGGGTCGTGCGCTGATGTGTAGGACAGTAAAATATTTGCCTTCTGTCACGCAGCTTACAACTTGTGGCACTGGAAGTTCCTGTGAAAGTGAGATGCCTGTTCAATTTAAACTTTCAGCCAGGAACAATGCACATGCGAATTATGTTCCCCTTGTACCTGACACTGTCCCAGTTTTGTCTAACGACATTGTGACATTGAGAGCTTTATTCTTCGGAAAACCAGGGGAATAGGGATACAGGGTTGATATTTTAGCAACATCTTTTTCTTGAAGCAATAGCAGAAGTGAATTCCAGAATGCCAATTTACTTCTTCTATTGTTGCGAGAAAGGCACGATGCCGAAATATCAACCTAGCTGCATTTCCGTTCTCCTGGTTTTCCGAGGGATAAGGCTAATACTACTGTCTTATCGCTTTAATCTTTACATCACGCATCAAAATATAATTAAATCACTTAGAGGAATTACCTGAGCCTCATTACAATTAAAACATTCATTGCGCGTCATCGGCCATTGATTTATGCAGCATTGCAGGCTCGCAGCCAATTTAGTAACCATACACTGAGCAGCTTTCGTCCCAGATAACGTCGCACCAAATAAGACGCGTATCACATTCATGGGAATTTCCATTCACGTCTATTCCGGGCTTCCCTTCACCTCAACGATTGACCGATCGTGGCTGACGACACATGCTGGACGAGATCTAGACCAATCAGCTGACTGACCACGGTCACGGCTTATTAAAGGAGATGGAAGTTCGGCTGCAGGAATGCCCGAACGTTACCGTACGGAACCATGGGCATATGTATATAGTTTTGGTGAAAGCATTTTTGAACTTGTATTGCCTTCTATGCCCTCGATACGTCTTTCAAGAAATGTGTAGCGTTGGACAAAAATACTTCATTATCGTATTACAGCACCTGCGTTTAAACTTGCAAGTATCTCGCCATTTCCAGTGAACTTTTTGGGCCACCACCTCGACCTATCTGGCAGCATTTAAAATCCTATATAGACTGGGGTTTTTATTGGACTCACGATCCAGCTCCCAAAGTTTTCATCGGAATCGATTTGCATCACACCAAGGCTAATCGTGCACAAGTCTGCCTTTAAGTCTCACTGCACATGGAAGTAATGCCAGGCGGGTTGCTCAGCACACTTGGCAGCGCGTCGTTGGCGCAGCTCCAGCCGGACGCCTCTGCGGCTCGCTGGCCGCAGCGTTGATCGAGTCTGCGCCTGGAGCGCCTTGACCATGATATTGCGATTCGGTGAGGTAATCTTGGCAACTACAGCTGCACCCAGCGGCCGGGGATGTGCAGCAGCTGTGTTGTGGCTGCAGGGGCTGGCGGCGCGCTGTACACGGCCAGCCTGTGCTGTGGCTGCAGGGTCTGGCGGCGCGTTGTCCACAGCAGCTGTGCTGTGGCTGCAGGGGCTGGCGGCGCGATGTCCACGGCAGCTGTGCTGTGGCTGCAAGGGCTGGCGGCGCGCTGTCCATGGCAGCTGTGGTTTGTAGCTGCAGGGGGCTGGCGGCGCGCTGTCCAATCACTCGGCGCAGTCCTGGGCCCGCGTCTGCAGGACAGCTGACGCTACTCGCGCTCCTGCAGCGAGAGAGGTCGGCAGTCATGTGTCGTGGGCGGCGTGTCAAGCCGCACCATGCAGACAGCCAGGTCTTGGACACCGATCAAACTGGCTTCTGAACCAGCTTTTGCGATTCTGCCCGACCTTTTGCAAATGAATTAATGTACGAAAGATGTTTCTTGAAAAACAATCAAGATGCCCACGCGGGACGTCCCGGGGACACATCTTCTGGCACAGGAACTTCCAGCCCAGGTGTCAATTTTCGTGCATGATTGGCGGGGAGAATGTGGGGGGGGGGGGGAGGCAAATGTTCAAACATTAGCCTTCCTCAAACAAGTCATTCCTGATTGGATACTGTATTTTGGTGGGCGGGCAATTTATTGTGTGTAAATTTTGGTATCATGGAATGTCCTTCATTGAGCAGAGTAGTTGGCGTGAACGGCAAATAACGTCTAAAGAATAAAGAATTCGTGTGACATTTCACTTTTTCCTCATTTTTTGTACTTTTCAGCAAGAAATATTGGAGGCCAAAGTCAACATGTCGGGGCCATTTAAACATTGAGGGGGTGGAACGGGATTTTCATAAAAGATGCGTTACCTCTGGTGTCAGGGGAGGCAGATTCCGAGCTAAGCCATTATACACAATCGTCATCTCTCCTGCCTCGGCCTCGCAAAGGGACGTGTCTCGTGACACGTTAGCTACTACGTAGTGCTCTGGCACATACTGGCAAAGTGTGGGAACATGACCTGTGGTTTTGTCATGAAGAATGCATTGTTGAGCAGAGAGCTTTAACAAAAATCTTGCAGTCCATATCAAACGCTTTATCTTTACCTGAAGAATGCTGCAAGCGCTTTCCGTGCTGCGGGGAGCGAAGTTTAAAAGCCCTGTGGTGCTGACCCCACCAGCGACCAAACTGGAGCCAGCGGTGCACATAATGATATGCACCGAGCAGTGACAGAAGACGGCATGTCAGTGATGCAAGGGACTCTCTGAGCCTGCTTTCACAGCGGCAGCCTCCGTGCTGCGGCACATGTGCTCGGGAACCGTAACGTTCACCAGCGGGTGTGCTATGTGACGGCGCGCCGCGGAATCGGCTGGCGGTGTTGTCATGTCTCGCCAGGCGACCACCGGCCGCCGTCGGCCGGATTAAGCCGCATGTGCTGAGCGGACGTGCTCTCGCGTGTTGGCACTGACGAGCGGGCGTGAAATTCAGGCCCGCTGAGCCGATCACGACTAGCCGCCGGCTGAACTCCCCTGTGAGACCGAACATCAACGGCGGCGACTGGGCTGTCCGACAGACGCGGCATGGTCACACGAAACGGCTCAGTGTCAGCTCGCTGAGGTGGTCCTTAATATACTCCTTACACTATAACATGGTCCGGCATCCGAGCCGTTGTGGAGTTGACCACGAGATGTTCACAAATCCCGAAACGATGCGACCTTGCCGGTAGCATCACTGGTACGTGTTCGTCGCACCGTCTCACGCCGCGCGTGTCAGCACAACAGCTCGCAGACGATCATCTGAAGCACTGTGTGGTCCACTTCATGATGATTAAGTGTATCCGTCGACTATCACACGGTTTTTCTTTCCTGATCGCGCCATTGGGTGTGAATGTAACAAACCTTTCACAAGCATAGACAGCAAGCTATGTTGACCTTTATTGATGGGGAACTCATGATCGCTGCTCACACTTACACATCGCACGTTCGAAACCAGCACTCCAGCGCCGGCTGTGGAACAAACATGGCACGCCCAGCTAGAGAGAAGGACAGCGCGCGCGGCCAGCCAGCTCGCCAGCATGGAGGGTCACTGGAGCCGCCATCGCGGCGCGGTCTTCATATATGATGCCTTTTCTACGACTTCTCCATCTGGCGAAAAACGGCGAGGCCGTTACCCCGAGCCCGGTGCATAATCGACAAACAGCGTGAGATACATCTAGGCGTTCGCCCCACATGGGGCGTACCGACGCAAAACTCCCAGCCATCACCAGTTGGAGTGAAAGGATCATGCGTGCCGGCCAGGCCAAGGCTAATTTACGAGCCCCATTCTGTGAAGGACGAATCCCCCACTAACTTGAATGGCTCCTTCTCGCACTTAAGATCGTCACCAAACAGCATTGCAAAGCCACCAATAATCGCCAGAGGCACACTGATGGTACAGACAGGTGGCATCAGCATCTCATGTCGTGTTGAAAAACGTTGCATGAATATATGTCGCGCAAACACACATGCTCACGTGAATGCGTAGCTTATTCATGTCATAGCTGTTAATCACGCCTCGGCGAGGTGCCTTGAACCCAATGCGGTATGCGCACAGCTGCTTTCCAAGTCTCTTGATGCTCGCTTAAGTTTGCACCATTGTTATTTATTTCCTTTCTTTATCAGAGCGGGTTCTCGCCCCCTGAGAACTGGAGAGCACCGGTGCTGATTATAAAAATTAACGCTGCATGATTTCTCTCGATACTGTCCAGTTCGTAAAAAAAATCAAAAAGCTTAGGAGGAAATGGGGTGTTCAATATATGTTTTAAGAATTTTGTCCGATACAGTGCTCACCTTCATTCGCCGATTTGAACGCAACCAACGTAGATCGATGGATAAACATTTTGAAATTGACAAATAATGGCGACATTTGAAAATTTGTAAGCGTGTTCTGGACTGGCAGCATTTTTGATTATTATCAAATTGGGATGTTAAGTGATTGCTTAATTATCCCCCTGATTTGCTGCTTTTGTAACGTTGGCTGATTGGGATTCGATGCAACCCCTTTCCTGCCGCTTCCAGACTTGAACGAAAGAACCTTGCAGAATACGACAGTGAGTTTCTCTCAACGAGATCTCGCGATTGGTCATAAATGTCTTTTGCTTGGCCAGCAATTGGCCACGCTAGGCCGGATCAAACGTCAAATTTGCTCTATAAATGCAGCATTTCCATGATCATATGTACGGGACGATAGCCTGCAGCACCGCAAAGCTCAAACAGGTGTTATCTGTTGATGTCGCAGTGTCGTCCCGCCGCGCGCGGTCCGCGGCGCCGTCCGTTGCCGCCCGCAGTCCGCGCCGGCCGTACATCGCCGTGCAGTGTTGAAAATCACCTTTTCTTAGAGGCCAGAAGTGCCATGGATACGTTTCTGGTGTTCAAACACCCACAGTTAGATGGCCCAGAGACGCCCCAGAGACTACTGAAAGTTTGGACGCCATTGCATGACATGCCGGAGATGTACTCTCGCGAAAAGCTTAGAGGGTCATTGGACCCCTTCTCCTTTTAGGGCGAGGGTTATGAAGCGAATATGACGGCGCTCTACTTTTTTATCAGAAAGCATGCGCAGGCCGCAATCTTTGCGCAGAGGAGCCAGAGTGCCCACTGCGGTGGTAAATGCGGAGGCTAAGTGAGCGCAAACATTTTGGTCGGCCACAATCGGATTCCAGCTGTAAGTCATCGTGGCCTCCTGATGGCTCTGTTTGACAAGCGCCTTACTCTCGAGTGTGTGGTGGGCCGCGTTGGCTGTGGCAAAATTCCATGAGTTCCGTTGGTTTTAGGCCATGCGTCTGACCATACCATCACCGGATGCGACCAGAATTTGTCGAGATTGAATGTTTTTTATCATTTTGCGATCTAACTAGCAGTGGGATTCAATCTGACCCATGCTTAGCTGAAAGCTTTGCTGGAAAAACCGAGCCTCGTTTTGCATTGGAGCCATCTAACGACTATCACGTTATATAGCTTTACTATCCTAGTTTCATCCATCCTTTCTTTAATGAAAACGCGTGTGCCTTCACTTTTGGATTACGATCAGCATACGTCTGGGATGCTTAAACAGGCATCTCTCAGACTTTTCTTGATAATTTTTCAGGTGGTCTACACCATGTAAAGCGAAATGAATCGTCTGTTTTTGCTCCACGTCTGAGCCAGTTGGATTGGGCTGTACAGATAAGAGCATAAGTTTTGACAGTGCAAGACTCTTAATCCAAAGGCATCTTGTACTGAGTCAGGTGGCTGCATGCATGGTCATACGGATACGCTGAGATCGCGCGTTGTAGTCTCCTGGTATCAGTTGTAATTCAGGTTCCTATTATCCTAATCAGCTCATTGCTCCAAGAGAGTCAGTGTTCTTGACTTAATCTTTCTGCCGAATTCCACTTTCCTCCGATCCATAGTCTATCGTCTGCTTATCCAGCGCCAGGCCGTTACCGCTGCCGAGCTGAACCAGAGTGGTCCGTGCCCTCGCTAAGCGCCTCGCTGGACCGTCCAGAGGTACAGTCGTACCGGCGGCCAGAAGCGGCAACTGCAGCTCAGTTACAGCCACTGCAGCTCCAGCATAGACCTTTCGCAAATGGTGTTCGCCAGCGGTCCGACACAAATGTCCCAAGCCAAGCAGCTGCATAGACATCCCTGTCTTTCGCCTCATCTCATTCATGGCTCTTAGACATGAAACTATTCAATGGCATTCACTCTATGTGGGCTTTGTTGGGGCAGCGCATCTGAAGCCACTGTGGGAAATTGGGGCCGAAATCGGCTTGACCCATTGCCAGACGGAGGCAGTGCTGGTTCACGCAAGCACATGACTTATAGTGACCACACTACACCAGCAGTCCAGCCATTTTATCTGCCCCTTTACATCCTGGCAAGCATGTAACCACCATTATGCCCTCGCGCACTGCCATGCGCACTGGCAATCTTAAATCGCAAGAATACAGTCTTCAGACACTGCAGTCTCTGTCTGTTGGACGGCGTCGGCTGCTGTTGCTAACAAGGGGTCAACAACTGACGTGGGGTTTCGTCCGCCCCAGGCAACTGCTGTTGCCCGGGGGTGGACGCAAACCCACGCAGAGAAAAGACCTTCGAACGCTTGATACATTTGTTGTTACAACGAATGGTACAATTGGCCGTTTATTTAATTTGTGCGATTTTCATATGGTGTCTTCAGCCGCATCAGCAATTACACCAACACAAACAGCATACAATTCAGCATGATGTGAAACGTTTGTTGTGCCGTAACTGCCTGTTTGTTCAGAAAACGAATCTGGGCATTGTACAGGTGAACTCTGCGACGGGGCTTACCCACATGGCATACCAATTATCTTCACTAATCGTTCAGAACCGTCACTTTCCGCTACGCACTCGTTTTCGCCCGAGTGTCTGTGGACACCAAATGACAGCTGCGGCAACCGACGCTGCGCGGCGACCGCAACTCTGGTCTTCTGCTTTCTCGTGACCTCTCTTGCGTATAAGCATGCACAAAGCTCATACTTCATTTTTTTATGAAATCGAGTCAATGCCTGATTCTGGAAAACGGTGGACGTGCCCCGGCAAAGATCGGTTGCCATTGTCAAATAAAAAGCTTGACCTTGTGTCGATCCACTCCAATGTGCAAATGTTATACAAGAATGGAGAGCCACATGCATTCTCTTCCACACAATGTAGCTTGTAATGACAAGGAATGTTGACTTTGGAAATATGCACGGCATGGCCAATTTGATTAGAAAAATACCAGCGAAATATCCAGTTAATACTATCCCAAAACGGATGGGAACGTTGATTGTCTCAGTGCGCTTCCCGGCATGTATAGCTCTCATACATGGTCTATATTTGTTTATTTATTATTGTATATGCAATGGGTTATGTAGACGATCTTCTCACATATACTGCAGGAGAGGCGAATATACGGGACAAAAATCATATTTGTCCTCATAAGATAGCATTTACCTCGATGAGTGAGCTCGTGGCGTATTGTATTTATGTTCATTTCGCGCAAACGTGGCATGAGCAATATGGTTCCGTGAACTCACGACGGCCCATCTGAATCACGTTGCATCTCACATCCCGTTTTGCCGTGGATTATCGGGCCAGCCCAGCCGCACCCGCGTATTGTGAATAGCAAGAAGTTCCGGGCGCTACGACGCAACATTTATATTTTCGTATTATCATTTCTAAGGATTTGCCCTGAAACCTTCGATTGCACGCATTCACGGAATCTGCACCCACGCTAGGCAATTCTTGTTGCTTGAGCTCTGACCCCACCATCCGATCGTGAGATTCCAGGTCGACAGCAGGATTTTGCAGCAAAAGCTTAACCTGCCGCAGTGCTCTGCACGGTCAGGCCTACCCTGTGACGCCAGCTGGCTTTCAGCGCGGCTGTTACCCCCGGCCGCAGGCTGCCCTGTGACGTCAGCTGGCTTTTAGCGCGGCTGTTGCCCCCGGCCGCAGGCTACGCTGTGACGTCAGCTGGCTTTCAGCCCGGCTGTTGCCCCCGGCCGCAGGCTATCTCAGTCAGGGGCAAATAGCGAGGGCCTTAGGGCACTGGAACCAACTGGCCAGGGGGGTTGAATCGAAAGGTACCCTAAACTGACTAAGCTGTCGGGACGGACACAACGCCAGACAAAGTTCGAATGAAAACGCACGTGTACTCACCATAAACGATAAAACGCCTTTAAAAAATGGTTAATATGTTCCTTGGAAAAATTTCATTCATTAATGAGAGGGATCACTTATTTTGGTCTAAGGCGCTTTCAGTAAGTCGGCTTACCACATCTGGGACACTCAGATGTTCTCCAGCCAAAACGCCACCGGCACCATCTTTCGACCGAGCCAAGCTGGCGGCGGCCGCGGTACAGGAAATTGGCAGACAGAAAACGGAAGCTGTGAAAACCAGCCTAATTTTAAGTTGGTGTTTTACAGTGTTGTGGCTTCTACATAGAGAGAATGCAACTATTGTCATGCGGAGTCTGAGGCCGTAGGTACAGCACATCATGACAGCCGCCTCACATTTCGACAGAGCTTTAGTCTTGCGCCCAAAAAGTCTCCCCGGCGAAGGGTCAAATGGCAGCTTGGATCTGAGGTCGCGCATCCTGGCCTTGGCTAATAAAGTCAGTGACTGCCGAAGGTGGCATGGGGACACTGGTTTTACAAGGCATGATGTCGGCTCATTGGGCCAGGCACAAATAAAGAGAGCAGCTCATGAAGTAACACCTGGTATCGCACGTGATGTCATACACGGACACTGCACCAAACAGCAGTTAACTCACATGTTTGTTCTGAGTGAATCGTTAAAAGGGCGTGAAACACAATGGCTTGTGTTGCATTGGCGCTATTTTTACAAAGCATTACTGCAGCTAACTGTTAACCATTTCCTTGGCAGCTTTTGTTCAAGATAATGTTCCAAACATGGCATTTGCAGATATATTCATTACTGTCTTCCAAGTTTTCCTCTGTCTTTATTCAGAACTTTTCTTCACCTGGACAATGCCCGACCAAGCATGACTGATGACACATCTCGGACGAAATCTTGACCAATCAGCGACTGGCAGCAAGCCGACTCTTAAGAAGGATGTGCGAGCCTGGCGGCATACGGGCACTGGGGCCAGGGGCGCCGAATGTCACCATACGACAACTTGGGTATATGGATATTGTTCCCCCGGGTGTAAGCGCTCCTGAACTTGCATATCATGCCATGGTCCTAAACACGTCTTCCAGTGACGGATGCTAAAGACGAACTAGTTCAGTATCTATCGTAGCACTGCTGCTGTCAACAAGCAAAGCATTTGGCCATGTCTGGAGATTTTTCTGGCCTCCACTATTGCTTATCTTGCAGAATATCAAATCTATATGTAAACGGGACTGCTGTCACCAGCGTGAGAGACCATGAATCGGATTCGCATGTGAAATAGATAAGATCTGATGCTTATCCGATTGGTCTTATTACAGACGTCGCTCTCGCCAGCAGGCGCAAGACTCATTCCTATGGATTTTGCGCGCTCGAAGGACACCAGGCTTAGATAACCCACAATCCAGGCTTTAGCAAAGGTGGCAAGCTATTGTTAACTTCCAGTTCCAGAACAAAGAAACCACAGATTAGAGCGATTTAGCCAAAAATCTTTTCAGTTATATGTACGAAACTGCATCCCGGTTGTATTTATTTTTAATCCGCGTTTCCTTGTTAGGAAGATACCACGTAGTGGTACATTCATGCTGACATCATTTTAGCGGATAGCGTTACGCTGGCAACAACGCACAAAACAAGCAATAATTCAGATGTTCGGGATTGCTAACGGCTCAAAAACTGCTAGTGTGTATCGGAACTTGCTGCTGGTTTTATGCAAACAGTGCGCTGGGCCACGCGGTTGGCCAATAGTTGATTCAACACTGAACGCGACGGACGATGAGCAATATTGCTTATCGCCTGTAGTGTCCATTTCGCATAATGATTGGGCACGTTCTAAATCAGAAGCGAAAATTTCCTAGCAAAAAAGCGAACTCATTTGGGAGAGTATGTTGCAAATTTGACATGTTCAACTCACTGTCATTCAACTCAGTGGACCTATCTGTCCCTTTGGCACAAGCCGTCAGCATAACTGGACTTCCACATTGTTCATTGCAGGGTTCTTTTCGGCTTATCTATGTTGTCCATGTTCTGAGACGCGTGTGGTACTGCCATGTGCTGCGTATGTTTACGACGCCATGGTCGAAGACAAAGCACACCAGCAGCAACATTTCGGGTATACACAAACCAATCCCACGTTATTTGCTATTGCTGACAAACCGCATCAGAAAGAAGCCACCATAGCAATAGTACTTGTCTTTGCTGTGCTGAGAACCCCACAACCTCGTAGGTTTTTTTGTGTTTTTTTTTTCACGTCGGTGTAGCATGTTCTTTTGCTGCAGCATTGGCCAATGGTACATGAGCTGCCGGGCTTCGGCGACCAATCCTGATGACATTTCTGGTCGGAGAATTGTAGTTTAGACAACTTAAATTTTACGCAAATGTCTTGCTGGTGGCTATTCTTGACAACCTGTAACCATTGGACATTTGATTTACGCAAGGAAAGCCTTCAGCTCGGCGTTTAGCGTCATGAGATTCTAAGTTCAGAGTTTTTACGCCAATTTGTCAACGTTCAATATAGCAGGAGGTGCTGGTTACACGACATAATCCTAAGCATAGATTCAAATCTTGAGTTATGTCAAAATAACCAATGTTTGCTACATAACGCCGTTTGACCAGTACATCCTGGCAGTGGCGCAAGCAGGGGTCATTGGGGAAGGTCTGCCCCCCCCCCCCCTCCCCTTAGGACTGGCGAATAAGGAGACCGATGAGACGGAACCAACATACAGGCCGAAGGGCTGGCTTGAGGCTCTATACAGGGCCCGCGGCCCGCAGGACCTGGCCCTCAAATGCCGGTTAAGGGTCTCTTTGCGTTGAAGCCTCCTGATTCGATATGGGCATCTGTTGGTCAGCCGCGACCAGTACCGAACGGTCGGCTCGGTGTCGGTATGCACCGGAGGGCTCATGTTTTGGTGCGGGCATGACAGCTGATACCGGCAGGACCTGGCGCACACCCTGTCGGTTTCCCATTTACGCACAAGGCCGGGGCCCGTGGACCCCGGGCCCTCAGACGTCAGCCGGAACGGTGCCCAATGATTGAGAACCCCTGGGACAATGCGGACCTTTATTTCGGCCAGAGACCATCAAAACCGAAGTCGACTCCGTGTCGGTTTGAGACCTGGGGGTCTATTCTCCAAGCACGGACAAGGCCCGCAATTTGCACTGGATGGAGCCTCTGCAACGAGAGGCCCCTGTGTCAGCGGGGCCTTAGGTGCCTAACAGGGCCCTGTGTCGGTCAGGGGAACATTTCCTAAGCATTGACAGGGACAGAGTCACGAATGTCAAATAGTCGGAGCTCCCTAAAATGAAAGGAGGTATGTAAACGTATGATGGGAGTCCCCAATGGGCACGTAGGAAGGCCCTGTGTCAGTTCGAGACCCAAATTCCGAACGCCTTCCACCCCATCTGTCAAGGGCCCGTTACATCGGCCTTGAGTCTATTTGTCAGTTGTTGGACCACCTGCGGCGACAAGGAATATGTTTGCTGTAATGGGGGCTTCAGGGTGGGGCGGGAGCTGCCCGGTTCAGAGAGTCCGCGGCGGCAGGGAAGAACCAAAGTATGATGTAACCCTGCAAGGGCCTCCGGATTGACCAGGGCAGCTCACCGCCGTCTCGCCAGGATGTCAGGCCGCAAGCACTCCGCGCTGGTGGGGGAATGGCCCCTCAGCCGCCTCCGAAAACGATGTGTTCCCAAGAACGCTACCCACGGTGTCCGTTACCCGTAAAAGGGTCTCCTTAGCGTTCAATAGGTTGGATGGAAATGGGATCTAAAAGGAAAAAGCCAATCCATGGTTGTCTGAGGGCGTCCATTCTTTTTCGGAAGCAACTAGTGAAGCAAATTACACAAAGAAGTGTTCAGGCTTGCTCACGATCTTAGGGGCAAGAACAGCGAGGGCCGTGGCTGCAGTTGCCGTTAAACGGAACGGAGTTGGGCTCTCAAAAAACCGTCAGGCGCCAGGCGCCGAGCGCGCAAAAACAGCTGTCGCAAACAATCATGCTTCCCGAAAACAACCTTCGTAAGCAATCATGCCTCCCGAAAACAACCGTCGTAAACAATCATATCTCCCGACAACAACCGACGTAAGCAATCATGCCGAAAACAATTAGTATCGCTCAAAGATCAGACGGGGATGTATACTTTACGTGTTTACTTTTAAACGTAAGCACTGCACACATAAACAATTGCAGAAATATGAAAAATAAGAGCTTTTACCGACACCTTTCCAGTTCCACCACCAGACTCTAGCCAGTACCAGTTCGCAACGCCGTAGGTGGTAACCCGTTAAGTATCGATCTAAAAATCGTACATATGAAATACACGCATGGACTTCCTTCCAAACGCACGGATTTATGTCTTAAGGCATCCGAATGTACTTTCTTCAGACACCTTACAATATTCGTCCGCTCGTTGGCCGTCGCGTAGTATTAAATGTCATGCCGATGACGCCTGGCGAACGGAGACTGCAATGTCCCGCGTCGGGATTTTCGCTTGTAAGATTTGCGAGTGCGTATCTTCAACATTATGTCATATATTTTTTCATTACCCGATTCGGAAGTGGAATTGAATAATCTTGGATGAACGTGGGTAAGCCATGTTCATACAGATATGTTACCCAGTTTCGATTTACGACCTATGTTCGCAGAATTCTCAACATCCTTTTAGAATCCCTCAAAAATTTAGCAAAGCCCCTGAGTGCTATCGGCTTAGAAAGCACTCACTAAAGCAATGCAAAACGAAAAGCGCAGTCAGTTTATTCAAGGCAGCCACCAGTGACAGGCTGCTTCGGTTTATTGACCTAAAAATGCAAACAGAATTGCATCTTCCGGTGACTTTTGGCTTTTGTTTCCGTTAAACAAGGTAGCATTAAAACTAGACGAAGAAAATCTTGCGTCTCAGAATCATTTGTGCCAAATCCGATGATTTTTGACGGACGAGGACCCTTTAATTATAAGGGTCCTATTTAACCGTGCCCCCTTACCAAGACTCTGGCGGCATCCCTACCTCCTGATACATCGAAGGCCGATAACTCTGAGCTTATGATGCCATTGGGCATGAGCCAGTCGTGAGAGTACGATTGAATTACAGTTGTACCATGGTGGCTGTACCACTGTACTGATGCCTACAAAACTACCGTTATTTTATGTTGTGGGAAGCCCATGGTCCAAGTCAGAGGTACATATCTGAGTGTGGGAGAACTCTGAGTACTAAATGCTGAGTACACATCTGAGCGACAGCAACAAAATTGAGCCTGATGAGCCCCCCAATAGGGCAGACGGGGAGCACCAGTCACTAGCACCCTACCAGCACCAGTACCCAGCACCCCACCAGCACCAGTACCCAGCACCCCACCAGCACCAGCCACCAGCACCCCACCAGCACCAGTACCCAGCATCCTACCAGCACCAGTCACCAGCACCCCACCAGCACCAGTACCCAGCACCCCACCAGCGCCAGTCACCAGCATCCACCAGCACCAGTACCCAGCACCTTACCAGCACCAGTCACCAGCACCCCACCAGCACCAGTACCCAGCACCCTACCAGCACCAGTCACCAGCACCCCACCAGCACCAGTCACCAGCACTCCACCAGCACCAGTACCCAGCACCCCACCAGCACCAGTCACCAGCACTCCATCAGCACCAGTACCCAGCACCCTACCAGCACCAGTCACCAGCACTCCATCAGCACCAGTACCCAGCACTCTTGCTGCTTTGCACGTCACAACGCCCATCGGTGTTGCAGGAAAAAAGCGCCGAAAATCCTTGATGACCCCAACGTCTAACTACTTGCGAAGCCTTGGTGTCCAGTGGACATGACCTGACGGCTTAATGAACCATGCGCAGGTCAGATGAAACTGGCGGCACTTCGATGTTTGGATTAACAATTAATGGCAGCTAGGTGGCTTCTGAACGCTCCCGGTGCTGACTGTCATGATCCTAAGCTGGGCGCCAGACAATCCGTTTATTCTTTGGCGACCGCCAGCTCCGCTCTACGAAAAAATATCGATATCAGACCAGAAACCAGTTACACCGACAAACAGCCGCGATCTGTTGATAATGCCCAGAGTCCTACAGCCAGTTCCATAATACCCCTAGCAGGCGAGCTGGCGAGGGCCAGTTCTGCGGTGGCAGAGTAAACTATCTCTGACGAGCATCTCCCCCGCCGACGTGCTGGCCGGAAGCGCGCATCACCGCGCCAGCTGCCCGGCGGACCCCGGTGGCCGGCGTTCCAGGAGGCGGTGCGACGGGCGCCCCCGTGAGGTCATACGCGGCCAGCGCCGCACTGCAACGAGATCAGCCACTCTCGCCCTGAGTCCGCTCGGGGCCGGTGAGCGGACGGGGGCCGCAGCCGGCTTCGACGGATGCGTCAGACCGCCGCGAGCTGTGTGAAGGTCGGCATGTACACGGCCTGCCAGTTGCAAGACGGCGGTCCTCTTTGTACAGTCTTTGAGAGAAGCTGAAAAACACGTTCTGAAGGATCGCCTCATGTGTGGTGTAACGCTGCATAGGTCTGCGTACCAGGGAAACCCGCATTCGAAGTAATTATCCAGTGCGCAATAGCTTGTGCTCATCTTCAGTTATTCCACAACCGTCGCGCTTGAGGAGTTCTATGGTGTCGTTTTACCTCTGTCGATGTTTGAGCGTGCTCCGAGTGCCGGTATCGCACAGACGAAGATCGCATGAAATATCTCATGAGAGTCCGCAGAAAGTCGTGTGCTGCTGTAATGGCTATTCCATGTTCGTGTAGTCGTACGGCATGACGAGTTTCCTCTAGCACCGTAATCAATCCAAAACACGCGTAAAAACGATTGCATGGGACGCTTGTTGAGCGCTTTCATACGCAATGACAACAGCTCGAGACATCCGTGGGTGCACCAGCCGCCTGTTCGGGCGGCGTCGTTGTCATCTCCGTCCTCATCAGTCGCTCACGTGTACTGCCGCCGCCGTCCCCGTCTCCGCCGGTGTCTTGCGTGAGCTGCTCCGGGGAAGTCGCTGTCACTAGCGGCAGGTACTGGCTGGGTGGGTGTGGGGCTGCGCGTGTGTAGGGCGCGCCGCCTTCCCGCCGGCTGGCGCCGACGGCTCGCCGCCTTCTCCGAGGCCCCACCCGGTCCGCAGTCGCCCGTCATCAGTATGCTGACTGGCGATGCTTGCCGCCACGTGCCCGTGCGGCCTTCCGCGTTGTTGGCGGGCCTGCCGGAGTGAGGGGGAGGGAGAGCAATCAGCGGGGCCTGTCACTCTTGTCCCGCTACTTTGTGTTTTACACAGCTGCTGGCAAACAGCCGCATGTTTAATATTCAGTTTCTGTTGCGCGTATATGCGAGGACGGCTTTTCATAATTGTGCCGTAGTGGACGGTGTTTTGCGTTCAACGCCTTGTCCACCTTGTCAAAGGGATTGTTTCGCACTTGTACTGGGTTTGAAATGAGATAGCCAGTTTCATGGCCATTTCGTGAAATTCACAATCACGTGACTTTTGATACTACGCTGTTCCTATTCGAAAACAATGCGCGGCATTTTGGTGCACACGTACCAATTCGCCTACCGCGCCTATCCCTTTTTATATCAGGAAAATCAGCGTCCGCCCCGCACCCAAATTGTGAAACCCGACTCACTCTGAAAAGAAAGTTTCCCCACAAGCCCGCACAAGCCGTCAACCATATTTTGCATTCCAGGTTACACCGACAACCTTGAAATTATGTAAGTGCTCAAACAGGGAGCTGCAAGATGCCTACAAACGTTACATTCACTAAGTTATATTTTTCATTGCTTACGAGGCAAACGCTTCCTTCGTATTTTATTTACATGTACTTCACCTTTTCATCACAGAAGGGTCACAGCAAGAAGCTGTAAATCCTCATTAATTCCTTCACATGTTTTTTGTCAACACTTAAGCTGTTGCGTATTATGTATTTCAAAACATCTACAACTTTGGTCCATTCTGAATATACTACGAAAAGGCAAAGACACACAGCTCTCTTAGTCGCAGACATCACTCCAAACATTTAGTTCTCCTCAATACTATCATGATGACAACATGATGACTTCTGCCCAGAAATTCTTCTCTTGGTCCTTAAGACGACTGTTCAAAAGGATCCATCAATGGTGGCCTTGAGAAGGAAATATAACAGCTCTAACCCATGTTAGTACGTATCAAACATGAGCGAATGAACAATTACATCGTTCAATTTCATCATTTTTTTAGTCCCATCAACACATATCCAAGAGTGCCTTTCGTAGCAAAGATTGATTATCCAAAACCCAAAGGTTGGTTCTTCCAGCCGTCAGTTTCTCAAAGAAACACTAAGGATGTAGTCAGGAGTACCCACTCGAAACCCTGCGGGCTTTTTCGCCAGCGCATTGCAGACCGCCTGGCTTAAAAATGGCAGCTCGAATACCTACCTCTATATTTCTGGCATACAAGCACATAGGTAGGTATACTGTAATCATTGATCATGCCAATGATCTGATAGGGACGAGACGCCGCCCCCTCCTCCTGTAGGGGCAGAGCAAAAGTGACAAGGGCTGCGGGGAAATGTTTTGGGCGGCCTTTTTTCCGTCCTTGATCGAGCAGCAAGCATTTAATTGCTGCTGAGAAATGCTAGCCTACACGTGCTCAAATGTACTCAACCTGACATGAATTCACCAATTTCTCCCTCAACAAATCCCCGTGAGGCAGCTCACATCACCTTTGTCCACCTTCCTCAGGTAGCACGAGCTGGCCCCATGCCAGAGGTTTTTAAATCCACAGATGTAAACTCTCACTTTCGAGCAGGTGAAGTCAGCACAAGCAGATTTGTAGGTAGCAACCTGTGGCTTCAAATACGATAAAATTCAAGTTGCCCAAGCATCTTGAAATATTTGCACATTTCGCAGAATGGATAATAATGAAGCCCTTTGCGACTGAATACTGGATCTAAGAAAGACCTATCCAGTGTTGGGGACCCACCCATCTTTAGAGCCATACCGGTTTACATCAATGTCAATATAATAGCTGTATCTTCCCGCTCAGTCGCAGGTGTTAGATGCGGAATGGCGGTGGGCGGGTTAGCACAAAGTCTCTACAAAAAGAGGCATGATTTGAATGATGTGTTCACTTTAACGAGCCAAACTGCCGCGTTCGGGCCTGTTCATGACATTCTGCGCACTTAACACTTATGCAGCTCCCATTACGCAGGGGAGTGCAAAAGATGCATTGAGTAAACGCACTTACACTCACCACACAAATAAAAGCTAATACAGATGTCTTCCTACTCAGTCGGCAACGTAACATGCAGGATGCTGGTGATCAGGCCAGCCAACTTTTTCTATACAAATTAAGCGTGATTTGTTAAATGCCCATCGCAATATATCTGCTTCTGCATCGCTGTCACTCAGCTTTCTCGCGATCTCCTTGAAAACCCCGTCCCAGTCACGCATATATGGAAATTGCATTTTCAATCGCTTGGCCGCCGATTTGATGTGGCTCTGGCGTCACAAAACTTTTCCGTGACGCAATCAATCAATGACGTAACAAGTTAATTATTAGACGGCACTTTAGCAAACACAGTGCTGGTAATTTCACGTCGTTATCTGGCCGGGCCGCCGAGCCTGACAACAGCGATGAAAAACTCTTTTAAAAACACCGAATGCGGGGTTTTTGCACGAGCGCACGGGCGCAGCTGCATGCCTCGATTCATACTTTCACCATTTGCAAACACCTGTTCACAGTCAAAAGGCGTTACTTTCGTTTCACTGTGACACACGTTGCCAAGATGGCAGCCTATAGTTCGTTCGGCGATAGACGATATTTTCTTCAATTTGCAAATGCTTCGTCTTCCTGTCAACCCCATGGAGCACGTGTGCCATTTTTGACTGATTTCTGGATGCATCAGATTGGTTTCGGCAAGACCCCGTGGTTAGTTACACCTTTTGCGTCGCTAAGTTCATATGCCAAGGTGGACGAAAGCATGCAACGCATCAGCATTCAAATTGTGTAAAGTTTTTCTTGTTTAATTTTGGGTAGATAGCTGTGCATTTTGGTATGTTTGAGCAAGTATCGATCATGTATGGCTCCGGAAAAGAAGCGATGGCGTCCCCGCTGCCCACGTTCCGCGGATTGCGCGGCTGCCGGCCGCCGCCCGTGCCGGCTATATATTGCCGAGCTATGTTCCGAAAAAAATCGTCTCTGCTCTGAAACCAGAAATGCCAGAGGCATGTTTGAGGTGTTGAAACACGCGCAACGAATATGCGTATTTTGAAAATTGAAGACTTCTGAAATTTGGAGGTGACATTACGACATGGTGGGAATATAATGACGAAAAAACAGAAGGTGAGGGGGCGCAGCAACTACTCCATCGATTACAATCTTTAGATTTCACTCTCAGCTATGCAGTCCTCGCCCAGTTAGGATGACTGGGCGAGATCTTGAAATAATAAAAAGGAGATTTGCTGGATAATATCGTTTAACCAGT
Organism: Pollicipes pollicipes; assembly: GCF_011947565.3. NCBI lineage: Eukaryota > Metazoa > Arthropoda > Thecostraca > Pollicipedomorpha > Pollicipedidae > Pollicipes > Pollicipes pollicipes. Next base: position 38,588,951 of record NW_023596461.1, on the reverse strand, counting down.
GCCTTCTGATAGATCAACACTGAAGATTAACAACTGTCAGAATAAGAGCTCTAAAACTCAATAGGCCAAAGAAATAGGACTTCAAAGCCCTTCCTGCTCTTCCCAACCAATGTTTCTCGAATGTCCTCTAAAACAAAACTCAAAGGTAAGATCATCATCATTTTCAGCCGAGTATAATCATATGCTGCTAGTTGCAGGGACTCGTCTTTGATGATGATATTGGACGAAATATCATACAGCCAGCGATTATGTGACATCACCAAAGACATGATCATATGTATGAATGCCTAATGACACTCCGAGCTAGTAGTTCCTTGCAGGACGTCCACACGATCAGAAGAGTGTCTCTCCGGTGTAATGTAGTGGATTTTACCCGATAGCCCGTGGCGCCACTAGTGAGGAATCCCCTGGTTATCAATGTTTTCTGGAGCTGGAATCTCCGCCTTTAAAATATCGCCAAGTCACTATTTTGTGCATACAATTTCGAAATGAGGTGCCTTCTGAAAACGGCATGGTCGGAATCCCAATTTTTAGTAAAATGAAGTTTGCATGTGGCCCGGCCACCTTAATATTGTCAGTTGTCGGTCTAGATCTCACACATAGCTGTAGATGATCACCATATCGGTTATTTCCAGGATCCGTTACCGCCTACAGTGTCATAACTATCGCAATTTACCACGAGGCGCGAGTTCCGCATGGTGTTGGATGACGACTGCAACAGCGCAGAAACATGTGAAACTGCAACGTCTTATGCACCTAAAGGTGATTCCCATAGCGCCGAGATGGTCGCGTTTTTGTCTGTTAAATGGGCTGCAAATTGTGCCCACGGTCGTTCGGAGGTGTGAGAAAACTTGTTCAGCACCTTGATCCAGCAACTTTGTAAAGGCATTTTTCGCCACACCCTATTTGACGCTGTCGTGTGCTGCGTTTACTACGGTGGGTCTGCGAGGCATGCATCAGATGCGGCCACCCGGTCGTCCGCGCTCACCCGCTATTTGAAATGTTAAAAAGCCATTGACAAAGCGTCGCCATGCTGAATCGGACGTGTTAGATGCGTCTGGACTGATGGATCACACCGCCACCATTCCATCTTCAGAGTGCTCCCGAACCCCGGCCGATCTGATTCAGACTCATCCTGTTTACACCTGCTTTTCAAGGCCATCGCATGACCAAGGCCAGGCAAAGTATCCTTACGACATTCAGTTTTACTGCTGTGAATAGCGAGCCTTTTATCTTCTTGTCATGTTAAGTTATATAAGAGAAATCGCTCCGTTACATAAACCTGTGTAACCCGCAGCTAAAAGAAAGGTTAGGTGATCGTTTTCCGTAAGTTCCCAATAGGCCAAAAAGAAAAGCGATCTTACAATGAAAACCTGCAGAACAAAGATCGACCAGTCAAATGAAGTGTGAGTGAAGTGAACGTTAGCAACGGGCTTTATGGGGCTTTGATAATATCATCAGCCCGTCAGCTTAATCTAAGCAGATTGACAGATGGGATGGCCCATCTGTGAACCAGGGGGCGTATTGGCTGGGAGCGAAAATAGGTGAAAAACCGCAGCGGAAAATTTCGCGTGTGAAACGCAGCTTGTTGACGTCATATTTCTGGGAATTCTGTCTGTTTCAAGACATCTTGAATGGTCAGTAACCACGCTCAAGCAAGTGGTGACTGAGTGCTGCATAAAGGTACGAGTATGTGATCACTACACCGTTTGGATGCACTGGGGATTACTATCTTAGCATCGCCAATCCGCCAGCCAATTTAGGACGACTGTGGTCTTCAAACAGGATCCCACAAATGAAAAGCCACACACGATCAATGTGCTCGTTAGGCCACCGGTGGCCGTGCGTTGTCCCTGCAACCACTGGTGTGTCTCTTCTGCCACCGGCGCGACAAATCAGTTGTCATAAACTCCGTCATCCGTCACGTGCCACTTCGACAAAAAGGGACTGTTGCCGGCTACGCCCTCTTTCACAACACTCATGATTTTATGCTCGCAGCTGGCGTGTGCGCGGTGAAAATGGGATTTTGCCGTCAAGTCACGGTGTGTTGCTGGGCTCGATCGTAGGACCAATCTGCTTTGCATTGTTTACAAATGACTTATCATTTCACATCATGGGCTGCAAGCTCGTCAAGTGGGCGGACGATGTGCAACTCACCCTATGTTCCACCCGAACACTTGAATTCGCCCTCAAAAATCTCAGCCACGAAGCTTTGGGGTAGCTTACTCCTACACTCCCTTTTTAGGTGTTCCATTGGTCCGGACCGCTTGTTGTTTAAACCTCACAGTCTGTCAAAAGCCTTGGTATTATCGTTGACAAAAACCTTACTGAGAGTCGCATGTGTCAGCGGCAGCCAAACGTATGCGTAGATCTGCGGCATCTTAAAGTTTTCACAGAAGCTGACTGAGAATGCTCAACGGGTTAATCGATACCTTGGTCTTTGTTCGCGATATTGCTTGGCTGTATGGGAAAGATGCTGCAGCGCTCAGCGCCACCGCGTTCAAAAAGTGGCCAATCACTGCGCGCGCGTCGCGAAAGTTACTGGTCGCTATGATCACGTTTTTCCGACCCTGGCCCGGTTGGAATGGCAAATATTTGTAAAGCTTTTAGTGGGTTGTTGACCTGGCAGCAATGCATAGAGTCCTGCACTCGTCTCGTTCACCGATATCTCTGAAGGAGCGTGCGCTGTGCCGTGATGCACAGCACACGCTCCTTTGGCAGCACACGCCCCTCGTGCTGTCAACCTGCGTCACGCGTGGAACCGCCGACAGTCCTTCGGAGCTGCCGAGGGTGCGCACGGAGATATCCCGATGGAGCTCCGCCTTCCGGGCTACTACATTGTGGAGGTCACTCAAATACGTGATTGACTGATTGATTAATTCCTGGCATTGCGTGCCTCGCTCCGTAGATCTCCAATGAAGGACATCTCATTTTCTCCGCATTAAAAAACACAGTTAAGACTCGGTTCCCGGGGGGGGGGGGGGGGTTGTCTACTCGCTATAAGCACCCCGCACTCAAAAGTATCACCCACGCCGTGCAGCGCATCTTGCCATCGCGGCTTTGGCGGGAGCCCTCGAGCACGACGTGCGGATGCGGGGTGGGTCATGACAACGGGTGGTAGCTGAGGCGCCGGACCGCTCACCCGCGCACGCTGATCCTGGGAAGCGGCCCCGTGTGAATTAGCTGCTGACCTTTGGCCGCAGGTGGTGGCGATGCACCCGAGACAATGGCAGCCGGTGCAGTAGTCTCTGCAGAGTAGCTCTGCAGATCGGCACGGACTTGTATTCAAGGAACGGTAATCTGGGGATCACAAAGGCGTCGGGTGTGTGCTCATGACATGAAGTCCTTTGCTAGACGGCCTTCGGGTCCCAATGTGGCGAGTGGGGGAGAGGTCACAGAGAACGTAAAGGGGAACGAGAGAACGCAAAGGAGAGGTGACAGAGAAGGCTCTGGGAGACAACCAGAGCTTAGAGAAGAGCACATCAGATCAGCCAGTGAAGAGCGAAACTCGAAATGTTACTTGGTCACGTAAAAGTGGAAAGCTAGCTGAATTATTGTTCCCCTTACTTGGCTTTTTAACCGTTGTCCATTAGGGACATCTAGATGGGCGCGAATCCGGTACCTGAATGCCTTATTGGACCAATGGATTTTTAATATAGCTCATGAATGGCACGGAGGGCACTAACGCCATGAACGCGGTAGCGCCGTCGGCGTGTTTATGGTGCTGGTGGATCGGCGGGCTCCTGCTTAGTCTGCTCGCTGTTCACCAAGTGTGTTTTTCTGTGCCAGCGTGGCAGCCAGATGACGTTGGCAGGCATGCTGGGGCCGCCAGCTGTGGACCTGTCCATGTCGCGCTGAGCGTTTTTCTTTCAGTGCAGCCCGCGTGCTGGGACCGCATGCGGCCGCCCGTCACTGGCTCTTGAACGCGCAGTGAACTTTTGGGAAGCTCGATGATGTTTTCGTGCATCATTTATTCTACTTTTGTGCTATGCCCGGTGACGAATGGAACAACACAGTGCCACTTATGTTGAAAGCATTTCACTTAAGTTAACTTGACTCCATTTGATGTGCATCACGACACGTCGCTTGTGAAATGGAATGAAATAGTAGGCCATGCGTAGAAGTCATTGGTAAATCAAATAAACTTGACCTAGATTCCGGCCTATTACGACACGTGCCTTGTGGGATGGGGCATTGCCCCAGTGAAGCAGAAAATTGTTGTTGGCGAGGCTGGGCTGCTTCTTCTGTATCACAGAAAGCAGTTTCTTTTCGATCAGATCATTATAGCATTGCGCAGTGATGGCGAAGCCGCTGGTAACTGTATCGGCCTGGGTGATGCCCCCTGATCCCAGAAAAAACGTTGCAAATTTTGTCCGCAGACTTGCATGCCAGAACTCCGTTGATGGCGGAAAATTGGCATGTTCTTACCGCCCCAACTGGCTCTTCATGCCTGTGTTGGACAGAATATCCACTGCTCATCCAATCTGATGGTATGACTCCAAAACGTTGTCTAGGTTAGTCAGATGAAGTCCAATAACAGATGCAATGAAATGAGAACAGGAAAACGCAATAACAGAAGAACAGATAGGCAGATGAATGCGATGAACGGTCCGACGGTCAGACCCAAGTGAGATCGAAACTCTCACTTATCTGACCGGCAGCGATTTCTGGGTCTGCTTTCACTAGGCCTTCCATCCAGACACCATTCTCCGCGGCCAGTGATGACCGAGGCCGCCGGCACGTGGCGGGTCAGTGGGATCCTTCCCTCCGGCTTCAAATGTTTGCACACATTCCCGAACACGGCGTTCACAAGTGGCAGAGCTATCGCAAACTGTTTGGGCCACTCGTTGTTGCTCCCTGGTGGTTTGCCATGAATCATTAAGCGCTGTCTCGACCCCCTTGTCTTGCTTTCTGAGATAATCTCCGGTGGATGGGCTCAATCATATTTCATTAAAGAATATAAGGGCAGCAGAAAGCACTGGGGTCTTGACAGCAGGTTGGTAAAATTTGAAGAGTTGTGCATGTTCTTGACTTGTGTCGTAATGGGCTCTTTCGACATGGCATGGACTTAATCAAGTTGGCCTGCGATGTCTCGCCACAGACCAACGCCTTCCATCAGTTGGTCGCGTGGCTGCTGGGGGGATGACTCACTCGACTCGAGCCCATACCAGCCACGGCCGTGGCCGAGGCACAGACGCAGCGGTAGCGCCAATCCCGTCAAGTAAACATACACCCATACATCATATGTGCATGGTGTATCCCATGACAGCCCACGCCTGATGCTGATGTGTTCGCCAGCTTATGCTGGCTGTGGTCCACTCCTTCTGGTATGCTAGTAGGTGAAACATAAACCATTCAGCCTTGGAGGTGAGCTCTGTATCCTTGTCCGTATGTGGCGCCATCGGCCGAGCCGCGCCCCGGCATGGCAGCGCGGCACGCTGCCGGACGCTAAGCCTGTGATTTATAACTTTTGTGGGATAAGAGGTCGATCTGCTCTCTTGTAAATAACTGGGAGCCTTGCCCGACTTCGTGACACCCAAAAGTAACAACTGAAAACATGACGTAAGACAGGACAAGCAACACATGATTCTGTGTTCACTTGACATGTACACCTCTTGAAGCGCTTTCCCCCATATGGAGCAAGATCTACCGGCTAACAAAGGTGAAAACAGCATGGTGCTCTGGTGGTGCCCTGGGCGCCGGATGCAGGAAAACATCCGTGAGGGTGGTGACAAATCAGTCCATTTGCATGATGTTCACATTTCTGCATCATTTAGCTTACAAAATCTCATTTAACTCGCTTGTTGACTTGCAATCGATATGCCCGTACATTCAGCCCAGCAGTGCAGTACGTGGTCCTGATGTCGTTGCTCAAGGCGCAGGGCCAGGCCTGAAAATAAGCTGCTTGTCATGGCCGTTTCCACTGGCTTTGACGTAAGCGGTCTGCTGCCTGCGAAATGGGCTTTCCTCGTCGTCAGAATTTGTACACAGCCGTCAATTCAGGGTGCGAGTGCAAACGTCCTCCTCAAAGAAAAGCAGGTGGGAAAAAGCAATGTCTTGAGTGCCACGAGATTGATGTAAATGCCCACATCGAAGTGTCCAAACCACATGCTTCATGTTTCTTTGCTCAAATCTTTACCATTGCTTATTGAATTGTTTTTATCAGCGGTGGATGGTGGTCATGGACGGTGGTTCATGGGATGGTCTCAGGTTAATAGATGGTGAACAATGATTAAATTCGCGCTTGTAATGAGCGGCTTGGATTAACCACATATTCCCGTGACCACCTTTTTTGCGCTGTGTTGAACTTGGTTTTTAAGAGCTAATAAAATGTCTTAATGTTTACCAGCCACCCTTTTAGCGAGATAACTCTCGCTACACACGGGAAGCGATAAGACTCTCCACCGAAGGTTTTCTGGGAATGCCTCTCTGGCAGTTACGGCAATCTGCCGTGCCATCGGGCCCACATTTTCAGTGGTCTGTGGGGTATTTATTGCGCGTGTTTTAACACCACAAACGTATCTCTAACATGTATTGTTTTGGAGTAGCGGTGATTTTTTAGCAATGCTGAACGGCGATTAACCGACGGCACTGCAGAAGCGGCGCGGCGGCCGACATTGCCACATTAACGGAGCCATACATCATACACATATGGTCAAAAGAGCTAAACCTATGCCCCATTTTGCTTGAGTTGAACAGGAATTACGCCTGTTTAAGTTTCGTGTCACCACAAGGCATGGTCTTGAACATATAAGCATGTGAATGTGTATAAATTGCTACATCTCTAGATTATTGGGGATGCCATTATACAACTTTGTGTTTTCAGATCATAATATTTATCGAATAAAAGTGTATTAACAGAATATCACTGAAGTTTTATATTCGTTTCTTTCGTGCATTGAAATGGGCATATGAGATCGCTAGGCCCGTATCACTTCAAACCTGATATGTTTCGGTGTAAATCTGGCCGCCAACCTGTTATTATAGGACGTTTGACTTCGATCTCCGGCGTTTTGGGACCAAGGCCGGCTGGTGCAGTTTGGCCCCTGACATTTCACGCGATCCCTTTCCCCTCCTTCCGAAAGCCGCCGGCGGGCGCCTGGAGCCGAGACGGCTCCCGGCGCTCTGACCATCCAGATTCTGGCGGTGGCTGCCTGCCAGGGAGCAGGGGCCTGCACCGCCAGGCTCGCCGTTCGTGTCAGCTGACGCTGTGCACGTGGTGCGCTTGTGAGTCGGCAATTTAGTATAGGTGTGGTGTTGATAGGGAGAGTCAACTCTTCCAAAAAATATAAAAATATTTAAAAAGCAATTAACTCGCATGCCGGTGTCGTTTTTACAGTGTGTGTGTGTGTGTGTGTGTGTGTGTGTGTGTGTGTGTGTGTGTGTGTGTGTGTGTGTGTGTGTGTGTGTGTGTGTGTGTGTGTGTGTGTGTGTGTGCGTGTGTGTGTGTGCGCGCGCAGCGCAGCGCACAACAGCTATGTAAGTGATGCAAGGGCTGTACATGTCGTCATCTCTGTTCGCCTCTCATTACCCTTACCAGCCACCATTGGTGGCACTATCGGACCGACCGACATGACTCCACGTTTGGCAGGTGCCACGCATTACTTTTGAGGTGTTCGTACCGTACTTTTTCGTACCGTGAGCTCCACGTACCTTCTATTTCTAGCGGAAAGAGCACGTGCTTCTCGTTGCCTTGTCATCCAAGAATTGTGCAACTTTAAGTCAGTTCCAACACTGCTATACCCCGCTGTCCCCAGTGTCCGTCCGTGGTCATACAGCTTCATAGCGACCCCTCTGTTGCAAGGCTTTGAGTTTTCTGCGTTCGATACTGACAATATGATATTTTATATTGACGACAAGCAATACGTTTGATGACAACAATTGATATTGAGGACAAGCGCAGGACCTTCAGCAGCATTGTGGTTTCCATGGATAGAAGGACTGCTTCGCTCTTTCAGCTCCGTAACAAAGTACGACAAGCGCAGGGCCTTCAGCAGTATGGAGATGGCAGGCTGGCACGCCCCACGACCCTGTAGTACCCTCAAAATCAGCCTTTCTGCACGCTTAGATAAGATGGCCACTTAACCCAACAAGAACGAAATTACGCACCTTGGAGCAGGCATGTACAAGCAGCTTCACCTTGAATGCGATGAGAGGGCTTACATCCGGTCTCGGTCCACGTTAATCAGATGTCATCACCGTGATTCAGATTGATAAGATCCACAGCGGCCGGGGCCAAGCCCTAATGTTCGGCAGTGATAGGTCCAACAGTCCAAACCCACCTCGCTGTGGATAGGATGCCTCATCAGGTCAGGTGACGTCATGCATGGCAACTCGATTGCGTGATATCTCACAACGTCGATCATGCAAGCTAAGCTGCAGATCATCACTCTTTGTTTGGACTTCATCCGCGACATGGCCGCGGCGTTCAGCCCACCGTCGCCGGCGAGCCTCAGTTCGTCCTTCGAGAGCCTCAAGTCGGCCGGCTTCGACCGAGCAGTGAGAACGTGTCAAAAAGGCGACCGGGTTGTGTTTCCTTGGGCACTTGCAGATCGTAGCCGATGAAAAGGGCTCTTCGTCTGGTTAATGAAGGCTGTTCGATAACCGGGAGAATCGTCTCATTGGCCTCCGATATCAGACATTCTATTGAACGTGCAGAAGGAGGCCCAGAATATTGGTTATAGGAAGCATCAAAGCCCTGAGGCCGAAAAACACTTAAACAGAGCTTTGGTCAAGGGTGGCTACAGATATCACAGAGTCGAGATGCGGTCCAACGGGAAGCTCGACAGTTGGCCTTCGGAACAAACCTCCTGGTGACTCAGGTAGACATGCAAGCGCTGCAGGCGAGCGCGGCATGGATTGAGGTTTCCAGACCCGCATCGCCTACGATGCTGTCATTGAAGTGCAAACAAGCGCATGATATTCTTACTGTCGAACATCAGTTGGTTGGCGCTTGCTGTGGCATACCATAGTCCAGGCTGGGTTTAGTCTAGATGCGGGTCGGTTCTGTTATGGAGTGAACTGCCGCGTCTCATGCACGTTTGCATGACTCAGACACGCCGGGCTCAGACTAACGCAGCCGCAGACGGCCAAGGCACCCGACTTAATCCCAAATCTCCAGGCGGCGCACGCAACCTTGCGTCTCAAACGCTCGACGAATCTTTCTCACCTACCACGCAACACATCCGCCGTGCGTCACTTCCGCGCGTGCTCATGGTCGATCAGACGAAAAACCTCAGCTGGTCAGCGCCACCACCATGGCCGATCAGCCGAAAAACCTCAGCTGGTCAGCGCCACCACCATGGTCGATCAGTCGACAAGCCTCAGCTGGTCAGCGCCACCACCATGGCCGATCAGTCGACAAGCCTCAGCTGGTCAGCGCCACCACCATGGCCGATCAGCCGAAAAACCTCAGCTGGTCAGCGCCACCACCATGGCCGATCAGTCGACAAGCCTCAGCTGGTCAGCGCCACCACCATGGCCGATCAGCCGACAAGCCTCAGCTGGTCAGCGCCACCACCATGGCCGATCAGCCGACAAGCCTCAGCTGGTCAGCACCACCAGGGCCAATCAGCCGACAAGCCTCAGCTGGTCAGCATCACCAGGGCCAATCAGCCGACAAGCCTCAGCTGGTCAGCACCACCAGGGCCAATCAGCCGAAAAACCTCAGCTGGCCAGCTCCACCACCAGGGCCGATCAGTCGACAAGCCTCAGCTGGTCAGCACCACCAGGGCCGATCAGCCGACAAGCCTCAACTGGTCACCACCACCAGGGCCGATCAGTCGACAAGCCTCAGCTGGTCAGCGCCATCACCATGACATATGGCAGAACAATGCGGAGGTGAAGAAGCTGGCGCCCGCCACCAGTCAAACACATGCTGCACTCGATATCGTTGCTAAAAAGGAAACTTTATGGCACTTTCTGAAGCATGTCACGGCCAGCGCGCAGCCGGAGAAGAGCAGGGTTTTGGCCACGAGGAACGGTCTGCGTGTGACGGTGACCATCCCACGACGATACGAACGACGGCTACGCAGCCAGGCGCGACCGCTGAAGTCCAGACCGGAGAGCCGTGGAGTGAGACGGCGTGATGGCGCTGAAGTCTGAAGAAGTCGCAGACCGGAGGAGCTGCGAAGGGTGGTGGTGAAGGTGTGGTGGCGGACGCAACAGGCGGACACCCCGCCGCCGGTGCGCGGGGCGGTGCAGCAGGTGCAGCCGATGCACACGGGTCACTGGGGCGTCGGCAGGGGACCACAGTCGTCGCTGCGACAGTCAACAGTTCCAGCACCGTGGATGCATCCCATCACCAAAAATAATGAGCACAGAACGCTACTCAGTTCTATAGTCGACAATCAGGACAAACACTTAAGTTGCCATCCAAGTCATGCACAGTGCGTAAGACGGTCATGTTTTGACACGTGCCCGGTTGGCCAGCTAAAAAACCTTGGCTCGGGTGTGGTGTCAGTTTGAACCCAAAAGATGAAAAATAAAGGATCTAGAGATACTAAATTCTCAAATTGAGTGGCTGGCATGTAAGTGCACTCACTTACGTCAACATTTAAGGCTCCGAGCTCATGGTTTTCGGATAAAATAGGGTCGAATAAAGCCGAACTCTTTTCTCATTTTTCTATCCACATACCCGAGATGTACAACGGGCTTCCAAAGCATCTTTGACTTCTCCTGACTGTCTCTTTCCCAACTCATTTAAAGGATATTTTGTAGGACATCTGAGGATGGCATGACTTGTTTGTGCAGGGGAGTCGTGAGTGGCGTGTATTTGAGTGTGTTTCAGTGCGTTTGGTTTTGGACGACTGTCTTTGCCCTCATGGTCTTTTCATTAGCTGTCCGTTTATCTGCTGACGATTGGTTGTAGCAGCTCGGACTTTACTTGGGATTGCCCAGATGCACGTCAGTTAATCAATCAATCCATCAGACTCCAGGCTGGTGTCGAATGTACCCTCCTCATGCAACCGCCTGAACTCTAGACATCGGTTTGAGCAATAGGTCACTGTTGATCAATTAGAGTCAGTGACCTTACCCGTGCTCCACTGTCGCGCAACATTGAACGATTCCCTAAAAGTTACCTTCGCTGACAGCAACGGCTTGACTTTCACGTGCCATAGGCCAACGGTCTCACAAGTCACATCCAAGTTGTTAATACCAAAAGATCAGCTATTTCATTGCATACAGCGGTGCAACGTTTGGCACGGCTGCAGGGCACCATTCGGAAATTATTTTGTAAAAAGTTTGGGGGAGGGTGAAGTTTACCACCATTGCCACTCGCCCATTATTTATCTCCCCTATGTTGCTAAGTAGCGCAAGTGTTACAACGTCCCTAGTGGCCGCAAAAATCTTCGACAGATTCGTCCATACCAGGCCACCAGACCTCACGCCTGGCTGTCGCGGTCGGAGCCGCCGCACCACGACGACCACGAGCGGAACCAGGGTGCAGCGAGGTTGGCACACCGGGCACCAGCTGCTGTGGCACAACCAACCACAATTGTTCCACCCCCACCCGAGCGCTCACGGCAAGCTCGAAACACAACGCCATCGATGAGACCGAGTCGGTGCCGCTGCCTCAACAGGCTTGCGGTGTTAGGCACCACAATTGGAAACCTCGGTATCGTATCAGTATTGCAGCGTATCAACGCTCGTCCATTTGGCTGCCGGGGAGGCCAGTATTACCTCACACTATTCGATCTCTGTCTCCTCCGCTGTCTCCGCCTCCACCGTGCTTCCTTCGCTGCTAATGCGTCGCCCTTTGACCACGAACATTGACATCGTGACCTTCCCCGCACCCGTCGGGTTTGTCTTGCCTGAGGCTCATAGACGCTGGGTCAATCACCATTTGGCTAGACATAGCTAAACAGTGGACGCTAAGGCACGTGTGCAATAGGGCATGGAAAATATCAGTCTCACTGGCATCCACAGGGCTGGACTTGTCGCGCTGGCTGTCACATTGCCTAGCAGAGGGGTGTTAAGCAATGCCCACTATCGCAGGGCCGTGGTCCTGCTCCTCGTGGCGTAGGAAACCCGTTCGACCACGAGTTGGCCGACATTCTCTGGACACTCTCACCTGCCTCCTGGATCTCTGCGTCACGAGTCAGAGGCGGCTGTCAGCTCACTCCATCAGCCGGCACATTCTCAGAGCTTGGCCGAACCACGATGTCAACTTCAGCCGCCGACATCATTCCGAATAACCTTGTCGGTATGCCTGTAGAGCTCTTGACAGTCCGCCTTGGACGGTCCTCGGCGGCAGGCCAAACCAACGTGGTTGGCCTTTAGGTCTGATCGCTTACCGACCAAGTTATGTCTAAAGTGCTGCCGTAAAAACACCTCAAACTAGCAGTTCCTTTCGCGTCGTGCTACAATTGTGCCGACCTGTTAACAATCTGTGGTACCGAAAACTGATTCTATATACATCGTCCAATTCCTGAGAGAGTGCGGTTCCGGCGCCATCGTCAAAAACGTTCGTGTCTAGCCCAAACCTGCCAGCATCTACTGAAATTTTGGGAGTGAGACAACGGGTGAACTAGAAAGTGAACGCCTTAGCCAGTCAAACACAATCTAACCACGCCCAAACAACCAAACCGTGGCATCCTTCTGAGCCAATTTAAACAAATGACAGTTATCTCAGCACAATAGACACAACCTTCCTGCAGTATAAAAACAACAACAAAGGAACCATGCAGCTCCTTCGACGCTCGGGAGTCATGCCAGTTCGACACTTTTTCCGCCCTGTTGGCACCAGTTGCCATGTCTGTGCTGAACATCACATGACCTGGGAAGGTTCCAAGCTCATGGCCAGACCAGCGTTCTGAATCCTCCGCAGCAGCAAGTCAAGTTTTTTCTTTCTCCAAAATAACCGCACATACCGGCCATGGCCAGCCATATCGGCAAACTAATGAACACGATTCAGTGGAGTGACATCTTTCAGGACGACACCGAAGACACGAGCGCAAGCAGCCTGCCAATCCAAAACTAATCGTTTGGAACGCTACAATCTGTCCAGAGCTGCACCTACCGTCTTGGCCCGGTCTTTTTCATTCATACCAGAAGTGCGAACTATTAATGTTAAGCAGGCAAAATTCATCCCAACTAAACAGGGCGTCCAAGATCTCATTGACAAGCAGGATCTAGTAGGCAGGAACCTCGCTACAGGCGTAAGTTGCCTGAGGTCGGCCGCCATCCGTTACTTGCCGTCTTTTTCATCGTACCCTCAGAGTGGACGAGGGGCAGGCCCAACTCGACCCCGCCAGGATCCCTCGCTTAGCCGGGTCTCCAATCTATGGCTTGACTTCAGCTGTGAGGTGTAGCGGCACGCGTGACAGGCATGCCAAGCTGGCGGGTGGTCTTATTCATCAACCTCGTGACTGACCACGTCGGCATACCCGATGTGGCTGCCAAACATGTCTGCACATTGGGGTTTCAGCTCACAAATCCTTGGGCGTTGGTATTACGTAAGAGGGAAATAGAACTTTGACAACTTCCCCACATCGACTTCAGCATGGGCCCGTCCACTGGCGCCTCTTCAACAAAATCCACTCCAACGGAAGCTAAATCGCATTGTTGAGCATTGTGACCGGCTCAGCAGGCCTGCTCAGTACCATCACGGGAACACGGACACAGTCACGCTCCGTACCATCACGGGAATGCGGACACATTCACGCTCCGTACCATCACGGGAACACGGATGCAGTCACGCTCCGTACCATCACAGGAACACGGGTACAGTCACGCTCCGCACCATCACGGGAACAAGGACACAGTCACGCTCCGCACCATCACGGGAACATGGATACAGTCACGCTCCGCACCATCACGGGAACAAGGACACAGTCACGCTCCGCACCATCACGGGAACACGGATACAGTCACGCTCCGCACCACCACGGGAACGCGGATACAGTCACGCTCCGTACCATCACGGGAACACGGATACAGTCACGCTCCGCACCACCACGGGAACACGGATACAGTCACGCTCCGTACCATCACGGGAACACGGATACAGTCACGCTCCGCACCATCACGGGAACACGGACACAGTCACGCTCCGTACCATCACGGGAACACGGACACAGTCACGCTCCGCACCATCACGGGAACACGGACACAGTCACGCTCCGTACCATCACGGGAACACGGATACAGTCACGCTCCGTACCATCACGGGAACACGGACACAGTCACGCTCCGTACCATCACGGGAACACGGATACAGTCACGCTCCGCACCATCACGGGAACACGGACACAGTCACGCTCCGTGCCATCACGGGAACACGGACACAGTCACGCTCCGTACCACCACGGGAACACGGACACAGTCACGCTCCGTACCATCACGGGAACACGGACACAGTCACGCTCCGTACCATCACGGGAACACGGATACAGTCACGCTCCGTACCATCACGGGAACACGGACACAGTCACGCTCCGTACCATCACGGGAACACGGATACAGTCACGCTCCGCACCATCACGGGAACACGGACACAGTCACGCTCCGTGCCATCACGGGAACACGGACACAGTCACGCTCCGTACCACCACGGGAACACGGACACAGTCACGCTCCGCACCATCACGGGAACACGGACACAGTCACGCTCCGTACCATCACGGGAACACGGATACAGTCACGCTCCGTACCATCACGGGAACACGGACACAGTCACGCTCCGTACCATCACGGGAACACGGATACAGTCACGCTCAGTACCGTCTCGGGAACACGGCGCAGTCAACGCTCCCGACAGCAAGCGCTTCAACACCACACGCCTTCCCTCCCGGTTCGATCAGTGCGAGGCCGAAGTAGTACGTGTTGGGCACGTGACACCTTAGTGCCATGAAGCTGTCAGACGGAATCACCTTGTAACAGCCAGCGACTCGCGACCCAGACAAACAGCTTGCGGTGAGCTGGACGGGCAGATGCGGTGGGTGCTAACACAGGCACTTGGTACTCAGATTTAGACGCAACGGCGATTCTGCAAAAAATAACCCCAATTGAGAACGGCACGTTGTCAGCCACGAGGAGAGGCAGTGGCGCGTCCAACAATCCACTTGGAATGGCACAACGGCTTTTCCTAGCACTGGCAAAGCCCCAGCAGGCACAGTCTTTGCGTTACTCTAGTTGGCGTCACAGGCGCGTCCGGGGGAATGTCAAGTATGAAACGGGACAAAATACCAATTGAGATGCCAGCCTCAAGGAAACATTCTTTTCCCAGCAGCTCAGCCTAAGTTGCTGGGCTGAGAGCGATGAGCCTGAGGTGCTGACGCAGCGTTGGTCGAAAGCGAGGCAGGTGAGGGAAACCAACTGACTTCAGGGGAACCTTTGAGATTATTCCTTACTTTTAGCACGGCTGCATTAAATGAGGACGCACCGTCAGCGATAATTGCTCCATGATATTCGTATGGAAACGGGACCAGAAAATGGCTAAACAAGAGGAGCCCCCCGTGGTAGGAAGGCCAGTTTCATGAGTTTTTTTTAGGTGAATGGTAAGGGCATCCAAGGGCTCCCCGGCTCATGGAGCGGATTACGCAAAGCCAGCTGATAATCTGTCACTAACGCCTTGCTGAAGGCCGACTAACGTCCCTCCACAACACCGTGATAAGAACATGTCTGAGTTACTGGGAAACTGTCGAAAACATCACGAGCGATACCAGTTAAGATCTAAGGCAGAACATCAAGTTTTCGCTCTCCATTCCCTCCCTGAATTCACAGGCGTAGGAACGTTTCAAGAAGTGGTAGGGTTCAGTGTATACTTCGGGAACTTTTTTGGGTAGCAAGTTCGGTGACCGGGGAAGGTAGATATGGGGGGTATTGTTTGCTTTTAACATCCATAGCATATTCTGAAAATGACTTAATGTCATGGCTGCTATGTTAAATATACCTCTACAACGGTTTTTAAATGGTGTACAATCTTGCCTATTCGACTCAGTTGTGGCATTCGGCAAATATGGTTGTCCAGCTTGTCAAGATTATCCGTCCATTTCAAATTGCTTTCCCCGGGGAGGTAAAACTCCTGCCTTCACAGGGTAGATGCCAAAAACGAACTGGACATTGGCTGGCCAGAATTTTGAACGCCAATCGACGGTCCACAGTGCACCAGAGTTTCATGTGTATATTTCGCCGGCTGCTATTCGAGAGATAAGACTTGTCGCCGCATTTTAGGCGGAAACAAATTCCAGCTTCAAGCCTATAATTTCAGGAAACTTCTAATGCAAAAGCCAAAAACAAGGTGGAAAAACACCATTTAACTGGAGTTTTTGCTTCAGAAAACTAAGCCACAGAATGAAGACTCGTCTGTCGCATGACTCTTATCTGAGCTCTGCTCACGTTCGCCTTCAGCGGACACTGACTGCCCTGGCTCGGCTGCTCTCCCCATGACTGACTTCGTGCTGGTCATGCTCTCCCCATGACTGACTTCGTGCTGGTCATGCTCTCCCCATGACTGACTTCGTGCTGGTCATATGGTCCCTCTGCTGCACATTTGTAGGTGAACGGAAATGCTTTATGGTGTGTAAATCATATATTGGACACCTGCAACATTACGTTTTTCCAATTAGCTTCCCTTACACCAGACTACCGCAGGAAAAAGCTTCTGGAAAGCTCCCCTCATTAAATATGAATTGGTCCAACGGACTTTCAGTTGCCCCTCATTCAACGTAGCCAGCTCGGTCTGTTTTTATGTAGGCAGGGGCGTAGCCAGAGCCTCGCCAAGGGGCGCACAGGGTTGACAATTGCCTCCCTGATCGTGACTCCTAATAATCGCCTGATTTAGCTTGCTTGTAAAAAAGGAACACGGTTTCGTTCGTTTTTTTCGCTGTTATTTTTACCTTGTAGCGACAACAGAAACAGAAGCTAGAAACCACTGCGAAACCTATTCTGTTTGTATTTTGAAGCGAATTAACTGCAGAAATGAGCCGTTGAACGACTGCACGGAACAAATCACCGTCGCTCTTTATTCTACAACAGTTTAGTGGACACTTTTTAAACTGATAAAACTCAGAAGCTTAGTGAGAATCTCTAACATGGTCAAGCCATGTTTGTCTGGATATGTTTAACATTTAGTCAGGATCAATTAGCGGTACAAGTAATGTAACGTATTTTTGAATATGCGTGCTCACAAATCTTGACAACAAAAGCCTCGTCGCTAAGCGTTGCAGTCTCCGTAGGCCGAGCAATGGCGGCCTGGTGGCTAACACTGAGCCATGGCCAAGGGTGGACGAAAATCATGGCAACTCTGAAACAGGTATCTTTCAACGTTATGGGACATCAAATCTTACTCTTAGAAGTTAACCTGAGCGTAGATTGCACGTGTGTAATTTTTAGATTGATAATAAGAACGGATTGGCCCTTACAACACCGCAAAGAGGTGGTAAAATCTGGTGGTGTAATCGGAGGAGCAGTAAAGATACAATCTGCATTTCCGTGTTGCTGTAACTGTTAAACCATCCTCTGGACAGCTTAATCTGTCTTTCAATCTGTCAATCTGTCCAGAGGACAGAATAGCGCGGCGTCAACCGACTGATGTCCCTTGCAGTGCCCAACGCCGTTCGGTTTTATGGAAGCTGCAATCCAAGTAATCGGTGTCCTCGCTTCCGAGATTGCGGACGCGCATGCTTTTTGATGCGCTTTATTTCACTTATCGATTCTGCACAGAAATGAATATTCTCAGGCAAACACAGGATGGCCTTGTTTGTTTTTGAACTCATTTCGACCGACTCTGTTCAACAATACTGAGTCCCCTTATTTTCTTTTGGACAGTGGGCCCCTTAAAAAACACTAGGGGCACATCCCTGTTCCTGGTCAAGGTCTGAAGGGCCTTGACCAGGAACAATCAATGTTGAACATTTTAAAATGTTCAACATTTAGTCAGAAGTGATCAATGAGAATAATTATGTTTGAACATGCGCGCTCACAAATTTTAGCACCAGCCTCGACGCCCGGCAATGCAGTATTCATAGGCCCTGGGGCGTTGGCCTCAGTGCGGTGACGCTAAGTGATGACCAACGGTCAAACAAGCAAAAAATGACGCATCTTGAGGAAAATGGCTGGTGAACTAGGTAAACCGGTATGCATGTTTAAAGCAGTAAAAAGTAAGCTAAACGCTACTTAAATCCGACAAGTGGGTGTACCGGTTAACATTGCTAGTCCCCCCACCGTGAAAAGGGGGACATGGTCGCCTCCCCACCCTCGCCTATTCCTAGGCGGGGGGGGGGGGGGGAAGCGGCCATGCCTGAATCTCTCATGCCTGCATGTAAGCATACCTTTCAAATACTTTCATGGTCAGTGGATTATCGACGCCCATTTGCCAATGGATGGCCAACGGACATTATTTTGGATGTCCATTGGCCATCCAAAAACCTTCACAGCAATCTGTTACCGCCAGAGTGGGGTAAGGTGAGCAGTGACAGCACCTCCTGGACGGGAGCGGTACCATGCTCAGGGTCCACAGTGGTTATACCCGCGGCGAGTGCGCCATCATCTAGCATCGCTGTGCATCCCAACAGAGCTTAGCTCGAAGCCTTTCTGATAAACAAAGAAAGCCGCTAACAGAACCGAAGAAAAGCTAACCACAACTATTTATGTCAACGAGGACGGAATGAACGATAAAATCTTGCCAATCACACAAAAAAACGAAACACGGGCATAAGCGAGAAGACAGACAGTGTCTTCCGCCTGGGCCTTGGTGAGCCTCATTCAGCTGGCTTCACCCTGCGTGACAAACCATGCGCTACGCTGGAAGACAGGATCTCAAAAGACCGAGAGAAAAAAAAACTTGTGTACTGAGTCAACTATGAATGCAAAGTAGAATGTAGCGTTAACTGGAGAGCTCACCAGAAACAGCGTCTCATTGTTACTTGAATAAAGTAGCACAGTTCAGCATAAACTAAAGTTCAGCCGAAACAATCTGCAATAGACACGCATGCAATAGACTGCAATAGACAAGAACACGCGGCATGCATGCTTCACGAAACCAGACGAAAGGAATAGGAGGTTTTTTGGTCAGCTATCTGTCATTTGACTACCACCGAGAAAAAAAAGCTTCTTTTTCGAGAAAGAAAAGTTTCGCTCCTAGAAATAACGTCCTCGGTTCAACAGAGGCAGAAACCTGGATTGGGCAAGGACATGAAACTGCGCAGACCTAAAAGGAAAATTGAGAACGTGTAGGCTGTTACCGGCTGTACCGCATTGTCACTGTGAGTTGTTTAAGTGTGGATAAGGCCTTCGTTGAGCTTTCGGTGATATTCTCTGCCTGATGACATGGTGACTAAGCAGGTAAAAAAATTGAAATACAAAGGTCGCACAACTTTGCAACCAAAAAAATACGTGCTGATCAATGGGCCACCATGAGACCGAAAGCTCATTCAAAACCATTTTTTGGATGCCCGGAATTGGCGGCATTTCAATTAAACCCATGGAAATGTCGACCGAACAATTTCAAGTGGACGTTGCACTTCCAGGTAGCAGGTGGAAAGGTTCTAAAAGTTGTATCTATAAGTCCTGTTTGTAATACTCCACTGGTCACAGGGTGAGCATCGCCGTCAGCAACTTGAACATGGCGCTGAGATCAGCTCATCATGTTCGTTTTGGTTGCCGGGTCAAATGGTATTGGCGATTGTATTCCAGGTGATCATTTCCACCCATGACACAGAAGGCGTCGTCTAACCCTGCTCCTAACTGCGCAAATTAGGTGACGCGTCTGCCTTTTGGAACAAAGACTGCCGTGTCCGCGCTTTCATCGTAGCCAATCGGATTTTTTTTGGTAAAGGCGTGGGTTTATTTGAAGGACGATAAATAATATACAGGCCACATCACTGCAATTGGTGTGAGAGGATGCAATATATGACCTGCTATATATATATATATATATATATATATATATATATATATATATATATATATATATATATATATATATATATATATATATATATATATATATATATATATATATATATATACAGATTTCACATCTATGACGAACATGAAGCATGGCGTACGACCGCGGCTAATACCATTTATTTTTATTTTGTGCCTTGGCAACGTGGTCCAATATCCTCCGTTTCCACTAAGGCTCGTGAATGTACTGTGAAATTTCACGTGAGCTGCCGTTGGCACGGCGACGTCAGAACAAGAGCTGTTTTCTGGTAATAGAGCTATGCCTGGAACAAGATGGTCGGGCAGAAGCTCAGCCAACAGATGATGCAATACTAAAACTGGGACACAAGACATGTTTTGTTGGCGTGAGCGTGCGTGTCACCGGGTACCTGGGATCTTCGAGACATCACTGAGTCCTTATCTCAGAGGGCATGGGAGACAGTGGGAAGGACAGCGAGCTCGCGAATTAGAGGCTGACTCCAGCCGCTCCCGTCGGCCCGCTTACACCGGCTTTGGCTTTAGACGTTCTCCTTGTGATGGCCGATTAACATTACTTCGGCTATTCGTGCGGCCTGACCTAAGCTGGCTCGTGCTGCAGCCCTACATCACTGAGTCTTATGCCAATTATGTGGTGAACAGGAGTGAAGCATGCACCTCGGAACAACGGGTGCGATCAACCGTGATAAAGTTGAAAGTGCATAGATACCAGCCAGTGCTGCAGCTGACACCAACAAGAAATTCTGCCGAGACCAACAGAACGATTTGTGGAACGATACAACGTAAACGTCCAGGTCACGCGTGCGAGGGATGGATATGACATCGGGAGACGCAGTGATGCTCGCGTTTACCAGGAGGGTCGTTTTGAATCCGTCTGGGCATTTGTCGTATTGACCGTCTGTATTGCCGGTTCTGACAAAGCAGGCTAACTTCCAATTCCTTTTAAGGGAACGTCCCATCTTTTCGCTGTGACAGCGTCCCGTCTGCAGCTGCATCGTCAAAACAAGGTGAAGAAATAAGTCAATAGTTACGAAACCCTACTGTGTGGAGACGTGAAACTTGTACAGTTGTGCGACCTTGTTAAATATTGGATGCATTGGTAGCCATGTGAGTGTTTGCAATTTGAGCAAATGTTGAAGGAGCTTAGATTTCCGCAAATGCAACAGTCTCTTTCCCGCCGCCGCCGATCGACTGCTCTTCGGCCGCCGATCGCCGTCAGCGCTGGCGGGAGACCTTCTCGCCGCCGCTGACCAACTGCCCTCTGGTCGCCGATCACCGTCAGCGCTGGCGGGAGACCTTCTCGCCGCCGCTGATCAACTGCTCTTTGGTCGCCGATCGCCGTCAGCGCTGGCGGGAGACCTTCTCGCCGCAGCTGATCGACTGCTCTTCGGTCGCCGATCGTCCTCAGCGCTGGCGGTAGATGTGCCATGCAGGGGTCTGGGACAAGGTCGGCGCCGGCCAATGTCAGTCAGAAGGCCTCTTGCATTTGTCGAAAATCCTGCAAAAATGATGGGCACTTCGATGATAAACAGGTATCCTGTATCAGCTAGGCGGGGACAGGATACGTGGATAGGGCTCCCGGATAACGTGGATAGGGCCCCGAGTAACGTGGATAGGGTCCCGGATAACGTGGAGGGACTTTTGCGTTAGTCAGAGTTCCTCTGGCAATGCAAAAAGGTATAACAAATGGCAATGAAAGGGTCACAATAAAGCAATGAAAATATTTTATTCCAGTCCGGAGCCCCAGTGTCGGGGGAGCAATGCCCGAGTGGCTAGCGCCCTTGGTCCCCGCTTGAGGGAGCCGGGCTCGGACACCAGTCGCATCCTTGCACATGAGCGTTAATATGTCCGTTCAGTCGCTCGCGTAACATACAAGGGGTGCGAGGTGAAGTGAGCCACGCTTCCTTTGACCTCGCCCTTATTCGCCCTTTTCATAACCGATAGACCGGTAGCCCGTAGTGGCCGATACAGTGCATAACCGATAATCGGACTAAACAGCCGATAGACCGGTAGCCCGTAGTAGCCGATACAGTGCATAACCGATAATCGGAGTACACAGCCGATAGACCGGTAGCCCGTAGTAACCGATGCAGTGCATAACCGATAATCGGAGTATACGGCCGATAGGACTGATAGGGAAGCGATAGATGATGTCCCCCCCCCCCTCCCTGGTGTTTCCAAAGTAGTGAAGAAAAGGCCTAACAAAAAACACCAGTGGAATGGTCTCAACGAGATCTCGCGATTGCTACTAGGTACAAAAGGCTGTCCCTGATCCGAAAGCATAAAAGCTAAGAACACGTTTCTGACGTTAAAACACACGCAATGGATGTCCGATAGGCTACTGAAAATTTGGACGCGATTTCACAACGTACAGAAGGGTATCCTAAAACAACCTGAAGGAATGCACCAACTGCCCTCCCTCGATCAGGACGAGGGTTGACACGTGCCTTGGTACGGGGTCATTCTGATCCCCCCCCCCTCCCTCCCCTGAAGGTTTTCCGGAATGGTTTCCGAACGGCGCGGCATGGCCACACCAAATTTTGCGTAGCTGTAGACAATTGAATAGTGGACTGTTTGACATAAAAATTCAGATGTACCTTGCAAGATCGCTGACCTATAACAGATCAAAATTAGGCCATGGACTCAGTGTCTATGGAATCTTTCAATCTGATGCAGCAACGGAGCGTTAGACGAAGCCATACAATACTAAGATAAATTCGTAGGTGGCACAGCAATTGAATGAGCAATTTCGATTGACCTGGGGTCAAGTATGAGGGACACATCAAGGTCAAAACCAAGCTTTTTTATTGCTCTATTACTACTTCTCTAGAGCTTGCTTTATGGGGTAGTTCCTGGTGCTCATTTCGAATTTATTGATAACAGGAACCGCATTATGCATCTTCCATGTACGTCTATAAGGTCAGGATAAGTCACTGACCCAAAAGACCCAGGTTAATATTTTGCTTTGCGGAGAACATAGCCTAGCGTAATCTTTGACGCTTTTTAAATGTAAAACTCAACGCAGTCTTATTTTTTTGGTCACCATGTCCTGCGAAAGGTCAAACAAGATAACTGATATTAAATGAGCATCAGTGACCTTTTGCTCAGGACAGGTATCTAGGTTCTGGGAAACTTTGGACACCAATCTGGAGTTTGGCTCTGCTTAAACTTATTCATTTAAAGGTGCATAATCTAGGAGCCCCAAATTTTGATATAAGTGAGTTTACATACAGGCCAATAAACCCTGTGAATTTAGTGTCTTAAGCTCTCTTAGCTTCTGAGATCTTAGCGGGGTCAAATTCACCCCCACCCGAGCTAAGGGTATTCAACTGGACATGTGGGCGCGTGTTAAAGAAGAACAGGTCCTGAGCACCGAGCTGGGAACCTCTCGCCTTACTTCTGCCAGGGACTTGATAAGCCGGACTGTGGTTCCTGTGTCAATTATTGAGCCCTCTGTGCTGGTAAAGATCCTTTTGCGTCATTGAGGGTCCTTGCGTCAGGGAGCGGAACGATTTATGATGTATATCTCTAAGGGCATCCGGATCAGCGAGGGAGCTCTCGCCCCGTTTCGCCGGAACAGTCCCCGTTAGTTACTCCGAGCCGGGACGGAAAGACCCTCCAACTTTTGACCGAGAATGCTAACGGTCCACCTTCTCTTCTTCTTCTCACGAGACCCCACGTCCAGAAAGGCAAGGGGTCTTCTTAGTGTCATTCCACATGCCTCTCAGCGCTAAATGCACGCCACCTGTAGGGCATCTATAGCTTAGATATGAAACTACGCATATTATACGCCGCCATTTATTGCCCATGGCAGTTTACTGGGTCTGGCACAGCTACCTGGTGTCATCCCTAATGGAAGTTTTTTTTTGTTGCTTTTTTACAGTTTGTTTGCTTTTCGAGCGTGTGTGTCATGTAATGATCGCCATACACTGATGTGCCCAAATGTTCGCATGATGAACGCTCTGGAAGATTAAAAGCATCTGTTTAGCAGAAAAGACATGCCAATATTAGATCACTACGAAGCGTCGTATACGACACGTCATGCTGCGGCTCAGCGGCGGCGCTCCGGACTACGTCCAGGGCAGGGCAGCCGAGGCAAGGCGGTCGGAAGTTCAAACTGCTCGGGCTCCCATCACCTTATTTCGCAGAGCCGACTGTTTTGTTTTGAGTTAGTCCACGACCAGTTAAGGGATGGTTTTTGGATAGTTGCCATCAACCGTGCCATGGCTAAACGAGATTACGTGGGGAGTTTCAACTGGATGGGTATATTCAAACACCTCAGCGGCTTTTGCTAAGTAGTTCTGCCCCGGAGAGATCCAATTGAGTCTAGGTTTGGTAGTACAGAAGTTATCACTTAAGCCGTTCGTGTTTTGGGAATTGGGAGTGAGAGGTAAATATGCCGTAATGCGTGGTATGCGAACTTCCCATATGCTTTGGGAAGCGCAACTTGCACATAACTTCCGCGCTATCTAACTTGCGTGCAGTTTGATCCTTCGAGATGAGCATTCTTTGGAGTTTTGTTGAGTGTTACGGCGTAGCTTAGCAGTGGTGTTAAGGGGGGGGGGGTTCAAGTAGCTTTCTACAGTAGCCCCGTAACATTTTGTTACTGATGAACATACCTCAGAATAGTTTTACATCATTACCAATCAGTTGTAGAGTGCTTTCGACAGCATTTCGGACCTTCTCATCCGGTTTTTATCAGAGCATTCGAAGGCCAAATATTCCCTTCGACTCACTGGCACTTCTGTCAAAGCCCTGAGCAATACACACGGAGGCTCAAAAGGCCAGCGTGCTGACCTTGCCGGACGTCAGCGGCACGTGCAGCCGGCGGCTGCGGTGCGGTGAAGGTTGGCGGTCGTCGCCGACCACCAGACCTCTCGCTGGCGCTAATCCGGCCATCACAGCGGTGCGGCCCGGCGGCGTGTCGGCGGGCTCCCGGATCTGGCGAGCCCCACCGCCGCAGCTCATCCCCACACACGGCACCGCTATTGACCGGGCTGCACACAGGCCGGTACCGCAGGAGACACCCACCCTCCATGGAATGGCACCGCGGCGGGCACCACGCCACCCTCAGACCGGTACCGCTGGAGACACCCACCCTCCATGGAATGGCACCGCGGCGAGCACTATGCCACACTCAGACCGGAACCGCTGGAGACACCCACCCTCCATGGAATGGCACTACTCCACACTCAGACCGGTGCCGCTGGAGACACCCACCCTCCATGGAATTGCACTACTCCACACTCAGACCGGAACCACTAGAGACACCCACCTTCCATGGAATGGCACCGCGGCGGGCACTACGCCACACTCAGGCTGGTACCGCTGGAGGCATCCACCCTTCACGGACCGGTACTACGCCACATTCAGACCGTTACCGCTGGAGACACCCACCCTCTACGGACTGGCACCGTGTCGGACACTACGCCACACACAGCCAGGCGCCGCCGCTGGTGCTCCCCGGTGGTGTCCGCGCTGCCAGGCTGGCGTCCACCCGGTCCGAACCCCGTGGCGCGGCCGGGGAGCGATGATTATGTGGCCGTTACGTAACGGCACGGCGAGCGGACCTGGACCGACCTGCTCGTGCCTCGCGACAGGCCGACATCATGTATGAATGGCAGGATGCATGTCTAATGATCAAGTATTTGCATAGGCATTATTCAATCTCGTGGTGTTTATTCTGCAGCAGCCAGGGTCTTTACAGGGCACTGAGCTTAGCGTGTCTCCTCTTGAAAGCCGTTTCTGTTGATATTCCATATGCGTTCTGTTATTAGTCGTGAGGTGTGCGATGTACTCGGGTCATACGTGCCGAAGTTCTGTTATTAGTCGTGAGGTGTGCGATGTACTCGGGTCATACGTGCCGAAGTTCTGTTATTAGTCGTGAGGTGTGCGATGTACTCGGGTCATACGTGCCGAAGTTCTGTTATTAGTCGTGAGGTGTGCGATGTACTCGGGTCATACGTGCCGAAGTTCTGTTATGGGTCGTGAGGTGTGCGATGTACTCGGGTCATACGTGCCGAAGTTCTGTTATTAGTCGTGAGGTGTGCGATGTACTCGGGTCATGCGATGTACTCGGGTCACACGTGCCGAAGTGCCTGGTCACGTGCTTGTTGTGATGAGGTGTCGGCGAGATATATAATGATCTAGTGATCCAGATCCAGATCCAGAGCCAAGCTGAGGGCAGAGCCCAGTTCAAGCTGCAATGGTTATGCAGCAGGCACACCATCGGCTTATGTAACATGATATGTTGTATATATGTTACAGAAAGTACGAAAAAATCGGGAGTTTGCACTAACTTGGTATTCTGCAAACTAGTTGGCCGATCAAATAGTTTGCAAAATCCCTGGAAAATTTGCACACGTATTAGGCAGTTGGCGGAATCCCTGGCGTATATGGAAGAGGAAACTGAACGAAATCTTTCTCGCCGGTCTTTTTGTCACCTGCTGTTTGTTGAACTTCCACACGACTGTCGTGTTCGATGTGTCATTTGCATAAGGTAAATATGTAGCTCGCATGCAAGCGAATCAATGCGCATACTTCTATTGAAATCGTGCATCACATTTGTGTGTTTTTTGTGGCACATTCATGCGGTAGAACAAGTATGCCGCTCAAATAAAAAAATGAAAAATTAACGCAAAAAATCCCATTCATTAGCATAAAGTGATGTATCAGCATCAGGATTGGCTGAACGATGACTGAGATTAAACTAATGACATTATTAGATAAAGGCATACATAACATAACCAGCCTAGAGAAGTAGTTTCCTATTCAGTTGGGAATTCTTAACCAGGGATGTAATTTCCTATTTTTAGTTATCCTTTGTATTCATTATGTTTCATTAATGATAACTTTTAGGGCTCAGTCCACCAAAATAATTTTGAAACACTACTCCGCCCCGTCAAATCTGGGGAGAAAACTGTTTGAAGTGCATTTCGGACGCAGGTTCACCCATTTCTTCTTCCTGCGCCCGCCCCCCCCCCCCCCCCCCCCCCCCCCCCACTCCCCGACTTCCTCACGCTTACGTATTTTGGCAAATGCGTCCCTGCATTCCTCCATTTACTGATAGTACGGGTCTAAAAGCACTTGAAAACAATATCACTTTTGGTTTTGCGACGTCATCGTACGATCAGTTAGAAGCACTGGCGACCTTCAATATCTTAATTATTACTAGCACAGAACTCGCGCTTGCTAACAAGGTCTGAGTCAACGGAATTTAGTACGAAGCTCATACAATATTAGCATCAGCAGATGCACATGACATTTGTCGACACCCACATTGCTTTCCTTTAGCACTATACACAATATAATGACAATTGAAAGTGTTTTATCTCACGCACGTCGGTCGGTCAGGACGCCAAGTCTGAGTTGCGACCGGCAGTGTGAGATACCCACAGCAGCGGTGCTCGGCAATCGGTATGTTGCTTCAAAGCCGCTGTTCCTTTCAGCAGCAGAAAGCCCCAGGTGAATGCTGGACATGTGTACCCCCAATGTCATCCCTTGACCTCTGAAGATACAGTTTGGGTATCCACAAACAACACGCCTCCTGAGTCGGCAATGCTTTTTACGCTATTCTCAGGGACGCCCTCCATGGCAGATCTTCAGAGCAGCCGCACAGCGCCTGAAAAAGAACTGACGATTGGCTGCGTTCCTCAAGCGAGTCAGCTTCTCACGACATGGGCACAACTGACGGCAGCCCGCAGCATTGCACTGAACCCAACTCACTACCGCGTAGCGAGCATTCCAGCCCATCTGTCTGAAATAGTACGACGCTTTAAAACACCGTGTTGCAAATTGGTCACGTTTTTCGCAAGATGCTGTGACCAGCCACCATTCCTTACGACTAGTAATAACCCTAGTTATTGAGTTTTACGCTGTTTCGTATGTTAACTGGATCTTGCCTAAAAAAAATTGCGAAAAGCACTGCGTCACCACTGTTCTGTGACGTCAGCACTCATATAGTACAGTTTGTAGCACATTTCTGTCATCTGTTAAAAGCTATCCTGATTAAAGCTATTATGTCTGGCAACATCTTGTGGCTGAATTTTCTCATACAGCGAAACGTCAACGTTTCAACATGTGCTCTTCACATGCTCACGCTGTAAGCGTTAGTGAGTATAGACCAATACAAAGCTTTTAGTTTGTTTATCGGGGATCGTTTCTTGTAATGTGGTCTGGTCTGTTATAATTTGTTTCTATTTTCGCAATTTTGCCACCGATTGGCTTGCATGATTGTCCGTTTTTGTCACTGACCGTCATCGGTAAATCAGAAGCTTTTTCACCTCTGATTCAGCTGGAGCCAGGGGTTGAGACACGAGACATTTTGACATTGCGGTAGGGGCAACTGTTAGCAGTAGCTGCGGATAAGAGCAGCCGGGGTCGTCAAAACTTGTTTTAAGGCTCTCGGTCGCCGAATGACCTCTCTCGCCACGTTTGACCTGACATGACCTCGCCCTCATGCACCAACCAATGAGGGCATGGGCCAGGTATCCAAACACCTCAGATACAGATGGTGGCACTTTTTCTGACCGCACTGCATCCTGTTACAAAAGCATCACAAGCACGTGCAGTCACCATTCACAAATCGCATATCACGCAGGACTGTACGTAGGTGAGCGCCAGCGTTACACAAAACTATTTCCCGATATGTTTTGGCCTATGAAAACATAAAAGGAAATGCTACACTTTACAAGACATTGACACAAGCATCCGATATGACGAAATAGCTCACTTATAGGTAATCTGGTAAGCTTTTAAGTGCAAGAGACTGCTCTAGGAAACACATTTTCAATATTTAGTAAATATATTCCTCAATACGCTGTCGTTTGATCACGTTATGGAACGTTTATATGACGTCAGAGTAGCTGCTAAACTGGTTGCGCAAAACTGCCATAGTAGCGGACGGACTCACTTACTTGTAATGTTTCAACATGGTGTTGGTACCGCGCTACGTCCTGCTAATCGGTGTGGTGTTTCCAAAATCCAAATGTCGTAATGCATGCGTGTTTTGGCCTTCTCCCGTTGTGTATTTTTGCATGTCAATCCGTGATTTTATATTGTTTGTTTGCAATCATATGCTCGGTTACGGCGGTATTCTTGAGTTATTTGATCCCCGGTCTTTCCAAGAATCTTTTTCAATCATATCAAGCTACACGACTCGAAGTGCCAGATAAAAAGGCACAAACATACAAGATAACGGTAAGCTCTTAATGTGCACGAAATGGCATCGAAAGTTAGTGTTCGATACACGAGGCATGCAGCCGCTGTGACATTTTACAGCTGATGGTAGCCGGCGCCGGACTCAACATGTCGTCAGCGACTTCCCATGTTGCATGGGGATTTCTTTGTCGCAGCAAGCTTTTAATCCTGCACTTGGCGTGAAAGACTATTGCTCCAATACGCGACCTGCGTCACGGTGAAATGGAGGAAGCGCCCCGAGCATATGGATGGCTTGACTGGTCTGTTGCAGAGCAGACGCCACCTGCTCTACGTTGTGCGAAAAACCGGCAAGCCCATCTCCCCTGACCCCGTCGTGTATAAACATGATTGCCGAGCCCCCATTTAAAGATTCTACCCAAGTCAACGCCAAAATGAGCAAAACCAAATTTAAATGGCCAAACCGCGCGGGCATTTTTCGGGCTTGAGACGACCGCTGTCAGACAGCTGCATCGGGGCTGATGGCCATCCATGATGAGCCATCCGGACATAGAGGACCAGTTAAACTAGCGGCTTGGGTCGCCGACATGGAAGCAGGTGTGGTCGATCTCGAGGTGTTGCTTCATGCTCAGTTATTGCATATTGCATCTATAGTCGATCAACATAAACGATTTTAAGGTTCCCTCATTTTCGCTGTGTCTTGCTGGCGCAGTGCGTCACACCAGAGCGGTAACGAGCGGCGCCACATGGCCATTCCCAGTCAGAAGCTAGTCAGGGCGCCGTCTCTTTCTTCCGGCAGGAATTGTATAACTATACTGGGCACCCGTGTTCCAAGGCCGTCTTGGTTGGCTTCACGTCGTACTCTTGCTTCGTGGCTTCTGTTTTGTTTCTTTTTTTGGCAGTTGCCTCAGGACTTGATGGTAGATTTCCTTCCAGCCGCGCCTCAAGGCGTTCACGAACTATGTTAACGGTAGCGGGACTGTGTATAACTGACGGTAAAAAGGGGCAAGTTCCTGAGTTTTCGATGAGTCTGCCTTCCACAGCACTGAGTTGCTGCCGTTACCGACAGGTCTCCGCTGGCGGGGCGCCGCCAACCAAACAGCCGCTGCCACATTGTCCGATCGCGCTTCTCCAAGCCCGGTCACCTCTCGGGTACACCGCCTTCATCAGCATGATGACGCAGGCGCCGCGCGCCGACCGAGGACCGCCACTCGACGCCGAGACCGACCTCACGATACTGACCTGACCGAGGCCGTCACCAGCCGGTCCATCCCATACACTCGACCTGACCGGGGCCGTCATCAACCGATCCATCCCATACACTCGACCTGACCGGGGCCGTCATCAGCCGATCCACCCCATACACTCGACCTGACCGAGGCCGTCATCAGCCGATCCATCCCATACGCTCGACCTGACCGAGGTCGTCATCAGCCGATCCATCCCATACACTCGACCTGACCGGGGCCGTCATCAACCGATCCACCCCATACACTCGACCTGACCGGGGCCGTCATCAGCCGATCCACCCCATACACTCGACCTGACCGGGACCGTCATCAGCCGATCCATTCCATACACTCGACCTGACCGGGCCGTCATCAGCCGATCCACCATACACTCGACCTGACCGGGCCGTCATCAGTCGATCCATCCCATACACTCGACCTGACCGGGGCCGTCATCAACCGATCCACCCCATACACTCGACCTGACCGGGGCCGTCATCAGCCGATCCACCCCATACACTCGACCTGACCGAGGCCGTCATCAGCCGATCCATCCCATACGCTCGACCTGACCGAGGTCGTCATCAGCCGATCCACCCCATACGCTCGACCTGACCGGGACCGTCATCAGCCGATCCATCCCATACACTCGACCTGACCGGGGCCGTCATCAGCCGATCCATCCCATACACTCGACCTGACCGGGGACGTCATCAGCCGATCCACCCCATACGCTCGACCTGACCGAGGCCGCCATCAGCCGATCCATCCCATACACTAGACCTGACCGAGGCCGTCATCAGCCGATCCACCCATACACTCGACCTGACCGGGGCCGTCATCAGCCGATCCATTCCATACACTAGACCTGACCGGGGCCGTCATCAGCCGATCCATCCCATACACTCGACCTGACCAGGGCCGTCATCAGCCGATCCACCCCATACACTCGACCTGACCGGGGCCGTCATCAGCCGATCCACCCCATACACTCGACCTGACCGGGGCCGTCATCAGCCGATCCACCCCATACACTCGACCTGACCGGGGCCGTCATCAGCGGATCCACCCCATACATTCGACCTGACCGAGGCCGTCGGCAGCCGATCCATCGCACGCGGGCGCGCGGCGGCGGCCGATCCGACTCGCTGCTGGCGGTGGTGCGCGGCTGAGCCTGCACAGCCGGCGGCTCGGCTGGCACGCTGGCCTTGCTGGGCGCCCGACTCGGCCCGCTGGCCTTGCTGGGCACGCTGCGGGCGTGTTCCACGCCTGCTTGAGCAGCAGCATCAGCAACAGCCAGCCCACAGACGAGCTGCCAGGCCGGGCCTGCGCCGCCACCGTTTGCAGATTGTCTACGTCAGGACAAGATCACCAGGGCGTGCTTCGGAGAGGCGGCTGAAGCTGAGGGCGGCACTCCGCGCCGATGGCGCCAAGCTGTCGCTTGGTCTCTTTCACCCGCACAAGGACAGCAACGGCCGCGTTACAAGGATACTGGCGCGCCGCCGACTCGCCGTCGACCTGGGCCGGTTCCTGGCGCCCTGTTGGTCACACTGAGCCATGCTGTGATATCAGCTGCTCGAAATGATGCATAAATTCATACTTAAACATATTCCACATTGAATTGGTTACAAAACGCAGCGTGAGAAATGCGTCCGAGAAACACGTGCATAGCGATTACACAATCTCACACACTTCATATGGCATTGCTACGCCCATACCCAGATAGCGACGCACGAACACAGAAGTGACCGCGATCACTGTTAGTTTTAGTGGATTTTAGGAAGCAGAATCTAGGTTGAGGCTGGTAAATAAATTGTCTTACATGCAGCGTATCAGAGCGTCGTATAAAAGCAGCCACGAATGCCCGCGGACTCGCTTCGAGCGGCTGCACCGGGCATTGCGGCGCGCGGACGAGCGCAACCTCGTGCCGTGTGCACGAGCGCCGCCTCGCGCAATGCGGCCTCGCGCACCCAAGTGCATCCTTGCGTCATGCAGCCGCGCGCGCCGTACTCCGCACGTGCCGCACTCAGCCTCGCACCGCGCGGCTAAGCGCATCCTCGTGCCACGTGGCGCGCGCAGCATCACCGCGTGCGGTCAAGCGCGACCTCGGCGCATGCGGCCTCCCTCAGCATCGCTCCATACGGCATCACCCAATCTCGCCCCGCCACCTCACGCCGTTCAGTTGAGCGCGGCACCACGCCCGTCCTCGTCATCGCACGGGGCGATGTTGCACGCTGCCATGCTGCACGAGGCTGCGCACCGCCACGTGGCGCGAGGCTGAGTGCGGTCACATCACGCAAGGCTGCGCGCGACGGAGGGTGCACGGTGGGCGGCGGACAGCGCGAGATCACGCTCCTTCCCGCGGCAAGGCCCCTGAGAGTGTACATCTGACTGCCCGCCGGTCAGTCGCTCCGCTCAACAGTCACGCTCGCGATTCGACACGGACACCGACAGACAGTCACGGGTCATAGCGGCCAGTCATCATGAGGAAGCCCGGAGAATATGCAAGGAGATGACGCATACGAGTGTGTGAGTGATGTTTTGTTTATGAATTGCTCTTTCTTTGCTGGCGGTATTGGGATCTTCAATCACAAAGTGATAGGTGTTTTCCTAATAGGCGTGGGTAAGCACGGTTTGCATGACATTGATTATAGTGCCAACAGGGTAAAATTTGTCAGGGTCGTCTCAAGTTAGCTCTTTACCGCGTCATAGCCACGTGGATGAAGGTGTAAGCTCTAAGCTAGGATGTAAAGCTCTAGGGAGCGTACATTGTTTTCCTAAGGTAGCTTAGTAGGAAACATTTGCTCGATGTGGCCAAAAGGACTGTCTTGTGAAGATGTGCCGGAATGAATAAGATGCGTTACGTCAGGACACATTGCAAGAACCAAAAGAGCTTATCCAGCGCGTCACAAGCGGATGCGCTGGGCCTCAGTGGCTCGTCCGCTTTGTGGGTCTTGGGAAGGCCGTAAAACTCAGATGTCCGGTGGCGCTATAACAGGAGACGGCGCAGGTGACTCTCATCTTTTCAGGGTGGTTCTCGTGTGTTTCTTTGTGCCCTCTGCCAGAACATTCGTTCTGCCTTTTTTGGCAAGTAAGGATAATGGTCTCCGGCCGGAGGACTTAACCTTCGCCGTCCCTTAGCATCAGGCTGTTGCGTTTGTCAGAGGAATTTACAGCGATAGTCTCGTCCGTGTTAAGGGTTGGTAGTCGCGGATGTCTGAAAATTGCTGGGTGCGTTTATTTCCCGATGAACTCGGTAAGGAGCCAAAGTTCCAGATCATCGAGTTTTCCTTTCGCTTCGCAGGACGCTTCTGCTGCTGGTACGCGCCTGAGTCAGGTAAAAATGACGTGGCGGTTCATAATTTTTTGGCCGAATTGTTTTTGGTAGATAAGATGCACGACCTTTTCATTGGAGAGGCTTCCAATCGATCTTGAAATTTCATTTCAACGTGCAGAATTTTGCGGTGCAAGCTTAGCATGCCTCAATGCTTGGCACGCCTCGACCTGTCGCGCCCTGACGCCAGCCAACCTTTAGTGCGGCTGCTGCCACTGGCCGCAGGCCAACCCGGTCATGGGCCAATGAGCGAGCGCACAACGCCATTCCATATGACTTCGCCACGGGTGGGTGGACAGGAGGGTGGACGCTTTAACAACGTAAGTTATCAGGGCGGACAAATCGGCTGCTATCTGTCAACTTTTCCGTTTTGGCTGGCTCAGGTTGGGGATCGGGTGCATTGCCACGATTGACAATTTATGTATGTTTGCTTCCTGTAATACCGTCTTTCCATTTCTGACCAAAGAGCGCACGTTTATTGCATTCCTCAACAGAATGTAGCATCATGGGTGTCACATGCTTAGTCAAGAAGACTGATCACATGTGTGGTATCAGTTGAAAAACATCGGAGACGCCCACTGACCTCGACTTGATGCGCCTGCAGGCGAATAAGGGAGAACATCGTGCGGTGGCATGACGGGGCTTCATATTCCAAATTAAGCACCGCGTTCCAGATCGAACCTCCCAACACTAACCAAGACTGCACGGAGACCAAACCATAAGCAATCTACATCCGATATTTCAATTCAACCCTAAACACAATGACTAGTTTCCGCCCTTTTGCGCTTGTCGTTAGAAAAAAATATGTTCATGCGGCCTGCATAATTCCTGATAGAAGTGAGCCTTCTTACCTTCACCTTCCTATTTCACTTCCTTTCACTCATAACATGCATTTTGCGAAGACCCTTGCGAAGGGTCTTAGCGCGGTCGTTAATTTTCACCCTACCAAGTATCATCCAGGAGAGCCCTAACACACTGGAAGCTTACCAATGGCGTGGACGGCATCCCCCCCAAAAAGCCGGAACTCATAATGAATCTCAAATTCCAGGCTAATTATGACATGCATCCTGTTGGATGTGGTAATCGAGGACAACTTCTGCTATCTAAGCAACTCCACTTCAACTCAACCTGGCTGTACGCTGTGCTCCACGTGGTTGTACGCCCCAGCATATTCAAAATGGCGCAGCCACAGAATGTGGGTAACATCTCTTCACTTTTCCAACAGGATAACGTTCTTAAATGGTGGCATGCTGACGGAGACCCCATAGTCACGGCAGGTACGCCATTTTCCAGCAAGTCTGAGTAGAGTGACGATAGAGGCGGCTCATTCACTGCTGCTAGTAGGTTTGAGATGTCGGTCTCCTCCAGTTGCTTGAACTCGCGCCACACGCACTGGTGTGATGGCAGCGTCTCCTCCAGTTGCTTGATCTCGCGCCACACGCACTGGTGTGATGCCAGCGTCTCCTCCCGTTGCTTGAACTCGCGCCACACGCACTGGTGTAATGCCAGCGTCTCCTCCCGTTGCTTGAACTCGCGCCACACGCACTGGTGTGATGGCAGCGTCTCCTCCAGTTGCTTGAACTCGCGCCACACGCACTGGTGTAATGCCAGCGTCTCCTCCCGTTGCTTGATCTCGCGCCACACGCACTGGTGTAATGCCAGCGGCTCATTCACTGCTGCTAGTAGGTTTGAGATGTCGGTCTCCTCCCGTTGCTTGAACTCGCGCCACACGCACTGGTGTGATGCCAGCGTCTCCTCCCGTTGCTTGAACTCGCGCCACACGCACTGGTGTGATGCCAGCGTCTCCTCCCGTTGCTTGAACTCGCGCCACACGCACTGGTGTAATGCCAGCGTCTCCTCCCGTTGCTTGATCTCGCGCCACACGCACTGGTGTGATGGCAGCGTCTCCTCCCGTTGCTTGAACTCGCGCCACACGCACTGGTGTGATGCCAGCGTCTCCTCCAGTTGCTTGATCTCGCGCCACACGCACCGGTGTGATGGCAGCGTCTCCTCCCGTTGCTTGAACTCGCGCCACACGCACTGGTGTGACGCCAGCGTCTCCTCCAGTTGCTTGATCTCGCGCCACACGCACCGGTGTGATGGCAGCGTCTCCTCCCGTTGCTTGAACTCGCGCCACACGCACTGGTGTGATGGCAGCGTCTCCTCCAGTTGCTTGAACTCGCGCCACACGCACTGGTGTGACGCCAGCGTCTCCTCCCGTTGCTTGATCTCGCGCCACACGCACTGGTGTGATGCCAGCGTCTCCTCCCGTTGCTTGATCTCGCGCCACACGCACTGGTGTGATGGCAGCGTCTCCTCCCGTTGCTTGAACTCGCGCCACACGCACTGGTGTGATGCCAGCGTCTCCTCCCGTTGCTTGATCTCGCGCCACACGCACTGGTGTGATGGCAGCGTCTCCTCCCGTTGCTTGATCTCGCGCCACACGCACTGGTGTGATGGCAGCGTCTCCTCCCGTTGCTTGATCTCGCGCCACACGCACTGGTGTAATGCCAGCGGGATGGACCGACGTCTGAAGAACTTTGCGCGGACATGATTATCCAGCAGCAACGTCACTGGTTCCCCTGTAAACCTACCCAGCCTTTGAACGCATCACGAAACTCGTGGTGTGAAGTAGTTCTACGCTACATTGTCCGTATAGCATTGACCAGCAGCTCGCTCAAATGCAGTCGTATTTTGTCCAAACGGTTTTTCCTGAAGAGAAGTGCCGTGTCACTGCACCACCGGAAGCGGCAGGCGGATCGAACAACCTACCTTCAAGGCGATATCGACCCCCGCCGTACGTTGATTACGATCAGCTCGCCTGTATACGTCCGAAACTTTTGTAACTAAAACCGGAGGAAAGATTGCCGGCGTGCCACAAGCGGCTATACACCTCTTCACTCACCAGAAACGCGGCCTGTGATTTGGGTACGATTCCAACCGAGATATCCTGAAAGTTCCCCAACTTTTCGGTTGTGGAATACTTGGGATCAGTTCGGGCACTGAGACACTGGTTAAGATTCCAACATGTTCCGGACCTGTTTTCCAATCATTCCCCAAGTGGAGTGTCCGAGCTTTCGCCCAGCTGCCTATAATGGTCACGCACTGACACCTGACACTCAAACTGATCATGCACTTACAGATTGGGATTTGCCAATGCGTAATTCATTCACCACCAGAAAGCACCTGCGGAGCGTGGTCGTCCACGCCGTAGACAGTACCAGCGTTGTACGCGCCTTGAGTGTGACCCAACTCAAAGAATCGAAGAACTGTTTCATTCTGAACGTGCAGCCACGATCCAGGTGAAACCTGCTGGTAGGTTATCATCAACATCTGCATCTTAGATTCTGTATTTTCTGTACTGGGCCCTCGAAACTCACTTCAACCTCCTCCAGTTGGCTAAATAGTGTCACCACGCTTGGCCTCTGCCTGAATCCTGTGCTATCGCCGACGAGTGGTACCTCTGTAGACGACGGCTGCCACTTCCCGTCGTGATCGCGTGAAGTGCCTTGTCCAGAAAGCTTCCTTAGTAAAGCAACATACCTTTGGGCGGCCTGTTTTCCCAACCGCAGCACGAAAAGGGTCCGAATTTAGCTGCCGTCTCGAACGTGCTTGGCTCAAGGTGTCCTTGCTTTTGCATGACTAGCTCAGCATATGACAACTTTGCAGGCCTCCTTGGAAATACTAGGCATCTCAGCTTACTTTATAAGCCATCACCAACGACGCTCAAAGACTCTCCGAACCTCGAGGCCGTTACCAACTCAGCAATAAACGCCTGATTTAGCCCCCCCCCCCCCCCCCACAATACTCCTCCCAGGATACGCCCGTGGCGGACGGGCTCCTTCCTAGTCGCATCCTCTTGGTCATTGTCTGGTTCTCCCCGTCGTCGAAATGAGCCATTAGTCGCAGGTAATGGCGCGCTTCACTGCGTGACAACGTGAACAGTCAGCGCTGGCCAAGCTGGACACGGGGGAGGAGGCGCAGTGTTCAGCTTCGTTTACCGCGATTTCCATCTTGTCAAATACCGCTGCAACTTTCCTTACCCTGGGCAGTGAGCAGCGGTCACTCGGTCACTCAGTTACCGCCAAATAGCCGGCGCCTAACTGGCGCGGGTAGCCGAGGTAGCGAATAATCATCGTGGGCTCCCACATGCACAAAATCGTAATTGATAACTCTCATACATGGTATCACTTACTTCGTCTCCCTCTGCACAATGTGTTTTGCTGGTTCATAGATATGGCTTTCTGGCTATTGCGTGATGGTTATCTTCCGCGAGCTCATCAAGAATGAGTGGCTTAATAACGATATAGCACCAACAGTATGAGGAGTTTCTCGCAGGTTTTAGCAGACGCGAGCGCGAGCCCGACTTCGACAGCGTTCCCGTCTGCATGCGATAAATGTCGTATGTCTTAACAGGCTCCTTGTGTTATTTTTGCCACAGAAGAACACGTTTCGTCAGTGACGTCATGTGACATGCAAGTGATATGCAAGTGACAAGGCTCAGTGGCATGCAAGTTGCGTCAGTCACGTGGAGCACATTTTGACATTTCGGTTCCAACTGCGCACAACCAAAAGGTCAGTTAACCAGTCGGCCCTGGATGACAAGCGAGAACGGGACTCCTTATCCAAAAATAATCAGGAACGCAGAACTAAGGTATAAAGGGCTTAGCCGAGATGATCGTCGCCACTCACGCCAGAGACACATCGGCGCGGGTAGTACCCGGACGGTACGGCCATAGTCAACGAGCCTCAGCTTTGGCCGCCACCATCATGTAAGAGCCACCCATCCTCTCGCTGGGCAAAACATGCACTTCCTTTCTCCTCAGCGCCTAACAGCTGTGTTCTTCCATTCTGATTTACTGCGTCTCTCTGACAAAGTATTTTAAAATTATCACCGAAACGAGTATGGTCCGCGTACCGTGGCGGAGAAACCAGCGAGTCGCTAGCTAAGCACTGGACCCAGGGAAGGTTCAACGAAGGATCGAATACAAAGAGGGTGGGTTGTACCGATGCGGTGCTTCTCGGTATTGCGTGCCGTTCTCTATGCCGGGAGCGGGGATTTCCGGTGTTGTGTGCCATTCTCTACGCTGGAAGCGAGGCTTCTCAGTGTTGTGTGCCGTTCTCGACGCAGGGAGTGGGGCGCCACGCACATCTGGAGATGGCGGGATGCGGCCCGACACACGTGGCGCAAACCGGGCAGAGAAAGAGTTTGTTCAGTTTGACTAAATCTCACTGCTCCAGGTAATATCGGATTACTGACTAACAAGTACAAATAAGCACCGTTTATGTAAAAAAATGGAAATGTCATATTGTCGGCTCTGACGGCTCTACCAACAACAGGAGCTGTTATAATGCGTCAAATGCTCGCATGTATCTCGTACAACCGTTTGGGTTG
Organism: Pollicipes pollicipes; assembly: GCF_011947565.3. Classification (NCBI taxonomy): domain Eukaryota; kingdom Metazoa; phylum Arthropoda; class Thecostraca; order Pollicipedomorpha; family Pollicipedidae; genus Pollicipes; species Pollicipes pollicipes. The sequence continues at coordinate 38,549,950 of NW_023596461.1, read as the reverse complement.
GCGCCCGAGAGCGGATTGGAGCCGTGGATAGGTGCTGCTCAGGTAAAAATAAGTAGATGCCCCGCCCAGTGCTGTCATCTCCGTCCTCAGGCTGTGATGACAGTGTTTGTGCCGCCACATTGCTGTTAGATAGTAATGCTTATCTGAGGTAAGCACGGATGCATTGGTCTAGCGGGGAACTAAACCCCGGTCTCTGTCATCAAGGCAGACGCTTCCACCGCTGAGTGACTTCTGGTCCTAGCCATCTTCGCTTTACTAAGGGTGGGATGGATACCCATTGGAGAGATGCTATTTATGTTTAAAGGATCGTTCTGCGTTGGTACGGGGGCTTCGAACTGAAAAAGCTCTCTTGAAGACCATTCGGTGCAGTTTACAGCCCCGTCCTTAAAACTTAAGGCACCATAGTTTCGGAGCTACACGACCGCGACCATGTGCAGAGTATTTCGTGCAGACAATTTCAAGGTCCTTCAGGCATGCATGACGCCATAAAACATTTAAATCCTGCCGCCCCATTGGTCATGCGGCGTTCAAGGCTAACAATGATATCATCGACGAGACGTTGATACCTGGCGTTCGTGAGCACGATTTCCAGCTCTAACGGGGGTCAGTTCGCTCTCAATCAACGATGTGCAGAGTGTGCAAATTTTAATCCCGAATCAGGTGTTGCGCTACATAGCACAAGAAGCTTGATATCCTCACTAGCTATTACGGTAAAAGACAGGCCATGGAATACCTTAAGAATGCTACTACGATCAAGGATTTGAATGCAAGCAAACACCTTGACGTGACGGAGAAAATAATAATGATTAAATTTAATATGACGCACTGAAATACTGACTTACAAAAAAAACAACAAATTTGCAAGAGCGCCATAGGAAATGGCCAAAACGCGTGAGCATACGATATTTGGTTCAGCATACAGCTGCACCGTCACTGCCACTTCTCGGGAGATTTATGCACAAGTGAGTGCTAGGATACTAACTTCGCACGGCCAGACAGATTGGCAACAATTTAACGTTATACAAACGTTTTATGAAGGAATGAAACAATGATGCAGTGGGGAGGATATATATATATATATATATATATATATATATATGCAAAACAAAAACATAGACTCTCGTTCCCAGTATGTATTTCGATAAAATAAGACTACATCTTGGCTGCCGCTGGAATTCTTGACTAAACAATAACCTGGGTCACGTTTTCCATATTTTCCTGAGCAGACCACGTGCCTGATTTCTGGTTCTCACCAGCTGAGTAGACCACGTGCCTGATTTCTGGTTCTCATCAGCTCGTTAAAATACGCTACACCCTGGATATTGGCCCGCAATTTTTGTTCATGAATACCAGCCTCAGATTTCTCTTTTCAGCCACATATTCACTTAAATGTTTGGATGCAGATGCATTTTCTCCCATAAACATCAAAGTTCGCCTACCACAGACAAATCAGTCAGCATGCACTGACCGAACCAATGCAACTAATTTCAGTGTGATACCAGAAGAAGATCATTGCCTGCAACTTACAAGTATACCTGACTGCTGAGATAAGCTGCTTATCACTCCAGGATTGCATACGTGTCTACTCATTCGTTCCAAGATTGCACGAGTGTCTACTCATTTATTTCAAGATGACATGTGTCTGACATTTTGGAGTTTTCCTGACCTCCTGACAGGGTTATTTTTGCTCTCTGATGGGGGTACGATAGCTGGTTCTTTCCCAATGGGACCAGCGTACTACGGGGAAGGGGCAACTCCCCATGGGGAAGGGCGACATACCATGGGAGGGGGTATAGCCCCTAAAAAGCATACGAAGTTCCACCCATCCTGTTGTTGATCACTAAAGGCATAATGTTTGGCTCATTGCAGGTGGTGAATGGCCCGGCATGTCGCAACGTCGCCTAGCAGCAGCGGCTACCTGTTAGCTCTGGTTGGACGGTGATCTGTCTGGACCAGACACGATCGGTCTTCATCACAATTCCTCCCTTGAACCCCTTGTATCCCCCATGGGAGAATTCTTGGTAAGGAACACCAGACATGTTACCGATGTCATCGGCGGCCTGGCGAAACTCCTTGGGCATCCGTGGGCCCTGGCAATCTTTCGGACTGAGCACCACCGGCCAGCTATCTTTTGCTCGCCTTGTTAAGTTCGCAGCGCTGTTTTGAAAACTGAAAGCAAAGTTCAGGACCAGAACCAGGAGCCAGGAGGAGACAGGTGACCGGCCAACGGCATGGCAGATGCATTTCGGTTTGTAATATTGGTGGGCCATGAATGTAGAAGCTGTCCGGCCGATCTCGGGAATATTTGTGGGCCATGAATGTAGAAGCTGTCCGGCCGATCTCGGGAATATTTGTGGGCCATGAATGTAGAAGATGTCCGGCCGATCTCGGGAATATTAGTGGGCCATGAATGTAGAAGCTGTCCGGCCGATCTCGGGAATATTTGTGGGCCATGAATGTAGAAGCTGTCCGGCCGATCTCGGGAAGGAACAATCACTTCCTTTCTTCAGTATGTTACGGCATAGCTTTTAGCAGACCTGCGTAAAGCGCTGCTACGGCAAGCACTAATCTTTTCCGTTTTATTTGGTAGCTGTACGCAGTAGGAATGGCAGACGGGGGTAAAGCGCTGCTATGACAAGAACCAATTTGTTGTCGTTTTGGTTGGTGGCTGTACCCGATAGGAATGGAAAATGAGAGTTCGAGAGAACCTTATGGCTGTTGTTGCTGAGGTCTGCTGGGCAGATGAGGCATGTTGGCGGTCACAAACGCGTTTTGAGGAAAATTCTACCACTGGACGGAAACACCACTTGATATTACCAAATATCACTATTAAATGTGCAACATGACCGTTGGTCTGTTTGGCTTTGCAGGTTGAAGATAACACTGCTGAAGGTAACTGCCATAATCCAAGCGTCCGTATGGAGGTTGTCGGTAGTGGAATGGGTTGGGATGATCGGGAATGACGGAAGGAGGGCACTGGCGTGACGGATGCATGTATGCAGCAGGGATGGACGCAATATCTTTTAAAAGGGCTCCACCTCTCCTCTCCACTATCTTGTTTTTTCTTGAGTGGCGTAGCTAGTCTTCGTAAGAGGGGATGGGGCGCAGAGATTGATGACGGGCACCGGTGAAAAATGTGTTTTACCCCTACCCCCAAAGTAAGTGGGAAGAGAACCCACAGGTGTTTTTGGCCGGACTTTGTTTGTGTTCCCCATGCTCGTGGCAAGTCTGCTGGGCTCCAGTGGGACCGATTTGATGTCATGAATCGCAGCGAAGGTGAGCGCGGTCTTTTCAAATTACACCTTAATTCAAATATTTTGATGTTCAAACTGTGGGACCAGCGTCTACGCTAATAAGTGTTATTTGCGTGAGCTCCGGCCCCGCCAGCCTATCCTGACATTCGGGGTCAACGGGAGCATATCGCAGGGCGAGCTTACCGTTCAATGTTCTCCATGGTCCATCCTGTACTCTGACGTCACTTGGCGTGTAGCGCGGCCGCTGTCATCGGCTGCAGGCCTTCCAGTCAGTGGTAGATATACACCGCCTGGAGTGACCCGGATCAAACGAATTTCGGGCGGGTGAACGGCATTGCAAGCGCTTCATTGCTGGTGGGAAACGCCGACACGTCCAAAAATCATCTGCGGCTGTTACGGCCACAAAATTACACCGTTCGACATGGCGTAGCCGGTTTACCAGACAATAACGCATTCATGTTGAGACTTTTCACATGCTTCTACAGGGCCAGGTCCCTTTTTCGAAATGAGCGGTATTTGCTCAGTGTTGCTATCAGGAGCCAAATAATGGCATCAGGCCTCTCGTCTCAGGAGGCCCAAGTGATGCAGCACTCTGAGACCCTGGCCCTGTTCCAGTTTGGTTATTGTCCCAGTTGACCTGCAGGGCCTCCAGTAGATTCCTACTAGCCCCTTTGAAAAGCGTCAGGCGCCCATGGCCAACAGAGCAGCCCTGTTCTGTCTCAAGGTTGCCCGAGCGACGCGGGAGATACTGTAATTGGCATTCTCTAGCCCTGAACCTCCCTTTGTTTCTCTAAGTGGCCCTCTAACCAGTGCGGGATCCTCCATCTGGTACCGAACTTGGCCCTCTTCTCAGGTAACCCTGGGCCCCCGAGCCGTGAGAAAGACTCTCGTCGTGCCCCAGGGGCCTAAGAACGGCACGAAACCAGATCCCATGAGTGGTATTCGAGGGACGTGACTCTGTTCTTGTTTGGCTAGTGCGGCCTCGGCCAGGTCGTGCCCGTTTTCGGTGGCCGCTTTCCACTGTTGAGCAATGGGCTCCTGGTTGACAGCGGAACCTGCGAGTTTTCATGAGCCCTGGGTAATGCCGAAGGAGTCCATCTGACTGGCATTGTGCATTTCTGGTTCCGTCCCTGATGCACAGATGAAGTCCCGCACAAATTTCACTGACTTTGGATTAGGTATGAAGGTAAGACCGAGATGAGAACTAAACTGCTTTTTTCTGGAGGGTTTGCTTCATGGGCTAGCTTCTGATGCTCATTTTGAGTTTTTTTGAAAACGAGGACCACTCTAGGTATCTTCCGTTGACTTCTAAAAGGTCAGAGAAGGTCACGATCTAAAATTACCCAGAACAACCTTTTGTTTTTATGAACATACAGCCTAGCCTATTTTTCGGTGTTTATTAAGATTCAAAAATAGAAACGGTTTTGTGGGTTTTGGTCACTATGACCCTATAAACGCTTAACAAGGTTACTGTTCTTAATGCTTATCAGTAACCTTTTGCTAAGAACAGGTAGCTAGTTCAAGGTGGTTACATGATGAGGTCTGGGAGCACCTTGGACGTCAATGTGGAGTTTGACCTTGGTTAATTTTGTGTGACCCAAATATCATGATCTGGTAACACATTTAGACACAAGTGAGCTCACGTACAGGCCAACTCACCCTGTGAGTTTGATATCCCGAGCTCTTAGTTTTGAGATCTCCGGGGTTCAAATTGACTCACAGCCGAGCATGTGATCAACCAGCCACTCGTGCCCGTGCTAAAGTTTTTCCTTGTGTCTTATCAGCTACGTCGGGACCAATGTGATCAACTCAGGGTGCTGGTGCCTCTGGCAGTACTTTCCACACACCAACAGACTTCGTGTGTAAGTAAAACCCTGTCGGCAGGCACTGCCAGGCGTGGCTGACTTAAGGTCACTTGTGGACGTCCAATGACCTTCATGATTTTGGTCCACATGGCATGGCGATTAGCATTCCTCCACACGGCCACGATCGTGCTCGACTACAAAAGGCATTCGATTATTAACTGAGACGGTTTTCAGACCTCACCCGACGTGGCCTTGAAATGAAATGATCATGGCTGCACCGCCTTACGTCTCAGTTATCTCTGTCGTAATGTAATGATTTTGGTAGGAACATGCAGCGTTAAATTATGGCTCTTATAACCAACCAAAAGATAGTTCACCACCGTACGAAACGGTTACGTCACACGTCACGGACCTCAGATTCGCCACATTTCCGCCGTGCAAACCTTTGAGGACGAGGCAACAGATCAGCGCCCAGGCCAAAGTGAGAACTTCAAAGTTGCATGTCTAGGGTCAGGTTGCCAAGATGGTGTCGTAATCGGCTGAACGGTTGGGGGAAATAATTATTCACAAAAAGAAATCTGAGGGCTGAGCAACACCGGATGCAGTCGGGGACGAATGCATAATGTCAGGATGGCAGGGCCAGCGCAACAACCGTGCAACATTTTTCAGTCATAAGAAGAAATGGGTTACAGCGAACGCTGTTAATCGTTTTATCGAAGGATCGAGATGAGATATTTATATCACGGATTGAAATAACTGCTGTCCCCAGTAATGCCTGTTGTTCCGGTGTGTAAGTATGTACACAACGTTTCGGTTAGTTAACTCTCTGGCTGCCGGCAGGTGTAATTAAATCCTGAGAAAAACTGGATGGTGTTTGGCTTGCGGTCAAACATGCGTCTCAACCAGAATTCTCTCCTCGGAATTGCTGCGAGATTGAAGCCGTGGGACGGCCCGGTTAGCCCCGTCCTTCTCCGTTAGCTCCATCCTTCCCGGTTAGCTCCATCCTCCCCGGTTACCTCCGTCCTTCCCGGTTAGCTCCTATCCCCCCCCCCCCCCCCCGGTTGCCTCCGTCCTTCCCGGTTAGTTCCATCCTCCTCGGTTACCTCCGTCCTTCCCGGTTAGCTCCATCCTCCCCGGTTACCTCCGTCCTTCCCGGTTGGCTCCGTCCTCCCCGGTTAGCTCCTTCCTCCCTGGTTAGCCCCGTCCTTCCCGGTTAGCTCCGTCCTCCCCGGTTAGCCCCGTCCTTCCCGGTTAGCTCCATCCTCCCCGGTTACCTCCGTCCTTCCCGGTTAGCTCCATCCTCCCCGGTTACCTCCGTCCTTCCCGGTTAGCTCCGTCCTCCCCGGTTACCTCCGTCCTTCCCAGTTAGCTCCGTCCTCCCCGGTTACCTCCGTCCTTCCCGGTTAGCTCCGTCATTCCCGGTTAGCTACGTCCTCCCCCGTTAGCTCCGTCCTTCCCGGTTAGCTCCATCCTCCCCGGTTACCTCCGTCCTTCCCGGTTAGCTCCGTCCTTCCCGGTTAGCTCCGTCCTCCCCGGTTAGCTCCGTCATTCTTGGTTAGCTACGTCCTCCCCTGTTAGCTCAGGCCTCCCCGGTTAGCGCGGTTGCTAGGGCGCTAGACGCGATTAGAACACCTTTGTTCGAATTCCAGCACTTCCAAGGAGAGAATTGGGGCTGTAATGCGCATGTGACTGAATGTTGAACATCACGCAGCCTTTTTCAAGACTCAGTTGCACCTGATGAATTAACTGGTCGGAGAATTAACTGGCCAGAACGTCGTGAACATACTAACACATCATAGGAGGAAAAAAGTCTGAACAGTTGCTCTACCTACCACGTCAATGTTGCGCGATAATCATTTGAAAGAAAGCATCGTAACGTAACTTGCGCTTCTGAACTTGACCAGATCGGTTGTGTTCCACGATGGCAAAGGCAGAGGATACAAAACCCTTCAATTCAGTTGGCAAGAACTAACGCACTCTTACAGTGACTGCTGTTCGCTCTCCCACGAGTTAATATGTGATAAAGCAGTTCAAACTAGTGCTGAAGATCTGACCTCAGCTGTCATGCTTCCACCCACAGAGGAGATGTGCGCCAACAAAAAGGTTCCCTGCAAGTCCACCGAGTGCTATGAGGACACCGACAGCGGCCCTATCTGCAAAGAACGTGAATGTTGAACGGACCAGATCTGCAAAGATGGTTGCACAACATCTATAGGTGTGGTGAGTGTTGAACGGACCATGCCTGCAAAAATGATGAGCATTGAGCGGACCATATCTGCAGAGATGGTGAATCTTGAGCAGGCCTATCTGCCAGATATGGTGAGTCTTGAGTGGACCATATCTGCAGAGATGGTGAGTATTGAGTGGACCATATCTGCAGAGATGGCGAGTCTTGAGTGGACCATATTTGCAGAGATGGCGAACCTTGAGTGGACCATAACTGCAGAGATGGTGAGTCTTGAGTGGACCATATTTGCAGAGATGGCGAGTCTTGAGTGGACCGTATTTGCAGAGATGGCGAACCTTGAGTGGACCATATCTGCAGGGATGGCGAGTCTTGAGTGGACCGTATTTGCAGAGATGGCGAACCTTGAGTGGACCATAACTGCAGAGATGGTGAGTCTTCAGTGGACCATATTTGCAGGGATGGCGAGTCTTGAGTGGACCGTATTTGCAGAGATGGCGAACCTTGAGTGGACCATACCTGCAGAGATGGTGAGTCTTCAGTGGACCATATTTGCAGGGATGGTGAGTCTTCAGTGGACCGTATTTGCAGAGATGGCGAACCTTGAGTGGACCATACCTGCAGAGATGGTGAGTCTTCAGTGGACCATATTTGCAGGGATGGCGAGTCTTGAGTGGACCGTATTTGCAGAGATGGCGAACCTTGAGTGGACCATAACTGCAGAGATGGTGAGTCTTCAGTGGACCATATTTGCAGAGATGGCGAACCTTGAGTGGACCATACCTGCAGAGATGGTGAGTCTTCAGTGGACCATATTTGCAGAGATGGCGAACCTTGAGTGGACCATACCTGCAGAGATGGTGAGACTTCAGTGGACCATATTTGCGGGGATGGTGAGTCTTCAGTGGACCATATTTGCAGAGATGGCGAACCTTGAGTGGACCATACCTGCAGAGATGGTGAGTCTTCAGTGGACCATATTTGCAGAGATGGCGAACCTTGAGTGGACCATACCTGCAGAGATGGTGAGTCTTCAGTGGACCATATTTGCAGAGATGGCGAACCTTGAGTGGACCATACCTGCAGAGATGGTGAGTCTTCAGTGGACCATATTTGCAGAGATGGCGAACCTTGAGTGGACCATACCTGCAGAGATGGTGAGTCTTCAGTGGACCATATTTGCGGGGATGGTGAGTCTTCAGTGGACCATATTTGCAGAGATGGCGAACCTTGAGTGGACCATACCTGCAGAGATGGTGAGTCTTCAGTGGACCATATTTGCAGAGATGGCGAACCTTGAGTGGACCATACCTGCAGAGATGGTGAGTCTTCAGTGGACCATATTTGCAGAGATGGCGAACCTTGAGTGGACCATACCTGCAGAGATGGTGAGTCTTCAGTGGACCATATTTGCAGAGATGGCGAACCTTGAGTGGACCATACCTGCAGAGATGGTGAGTCTTCAGTGGACCATATTTGCGGGGATGGTGAGTCTTCAGTGGACCATATTTGCAGAGATGGCGAACCTTGAGTGGACCATACCTGCAGAGATGGTGAGTCTTCAGTGGACCATATTTGCGGGGATGGTGAGTCTTCAGTGGACCATATTTGCAGAGATGGCGAACCTTGAGTGGATCATACCTGCAGAGATGGTGAGTCTTCAGTGGACCATATTTGCAGAGATGGCGAACCTTGAGTGGACCATACCTGCAGAGATGGTGAGTCTTCAGTGGACCATATTTGCAGAGATGGCGAACCTTGAGTGGACCATACCTGCAGAGATGGTGAGTCTTCAGTGGACCATATTTGCAGAGATGGCGAACCTTGAGTGGACCATACCTGCAGAGATGGTGAGTCTTCAGTGGACCATATTTGTAGAGATGGCGAACCTTGAGTGGACCATACCTGCAGAGATGGTGAGTCTTCAGTGGACCATATTTGCAGAGATGGCGAACCTTGAGTGGACCATACCTGCAGAGATGGTGAGTCTTCAGTGGACCATATTTGCGGGGATGGTGAGTCTTCAGTGGACCATATTTGCAGAGATGGCGAACCTTGAGTGGACCATACCTGCAGAGATGGTGAGTCTTCAGTGGACCATATTTGCAGAGATGGCGAACCTTGAGTGGACCATACCTGCAGAGATGGTGAGTCTTCAGTGGACCATATTTGCGGGGATGGTGAGTCTTCAGTGGAGCATATTTGCAGAGATGGCGAACCTTGAGTGGACCATACCTGCAGAGATGGTGAGTCTTCAGTGGACCATATTTGCAGAGATGGCGAACCTTGAGTGGACCATACCTGCAGAGATGGTGAGTCTTCAGTGGACCATATTTGCAGAGATGGCGAACCTTGAGTGGACCATACCTGCAGAGATGGTGAGTCTTCAGTGGACCATATTTGCAGAGATGGCGAACCTTGAGTGGACCATACCTGCAGAGATGGTGAGTCTTCAGTGGACCATATTTGCAGAGATGGCGAACCTTGAGTGGACCATACCTGCAGAGATGGTGAGTCTTCAGTGGACCATATTTGCAGAGATGGCGAACCTTGAGTGGACCATACCTGCAGAGATGGTGAGTCTTCAGTGGACCATATTGCGGGGATGGTGAGTCTTCAGTGGACCATATTTGCAGAGATGGCGAACCTTGAGTGGACATACCTGCAGAGATGGTGAGTCTTCAGTGGACCATATTTGCAGAGATGGCGAACCTTGAGTGGACCATACCTGCAGAGATGGTGAGTCTTCAGTGGACCATATTTGCAGAGATGGCGAACCTTGAGTGGACCATACCTGCAGAGATGGTGAGTCTTCAGTGGACCATATTTTGCAGAGATGGCGAACCTTGAGTGGACCATACCTGCAGAGATGGTGAGTCTTCAGTGGACCATATTTGCGGGGGATGGTGAGTCTTCAGTGGACCATATTTGCAGAGATGGCGAACCTTGAGTGGACCATACCTGCAGAGATGGTGAGTCTTCAGTGGACCATATTTGCAGAGATGGCGAACCTTGAGTGGACCATACCTGCAGAGATGGTGAGTCTTCAGTGGACCATATTTGCAGAGATGGCGAACCTTGAGTGGACCATACCTGCAGAGATGGTGAGTCTTCAGTGGACCATATTTGCAGAGATGGCGAACCTTGAGTGGACCATACCTGCAGAGATGGTGAGTCTTCAGTGGACCATATTTGCGGGGATGGTGAGTCTTCAGTGGACCATATTTGCAGAGATGGCGAACCTTGAGTGGACCATACCTGCAGAGATGGTGAGTCTTCAGTGGACCATATTTGCAGAGATGGCGAACCTTGAGTGGACCATACCTGCAGAGATGGTGAGTCTTCAGTGGACCATATTTGCGGGGATGGTGAGTCTTCAGTGGACCATATTTGCAGAGATGGCGAACCTTGAGTGGACCATACCTGCAGAGATGGTGAGTCTTCAGTGGACCATATTTGCAGAGATGGCGAACCTTGAGTGGACCATACCTGCAGAGATGGTGAGTCTTCAGTGGACCATATTTGCAGAGATGGCGAACCTTGAGTGGACCATACCTGCAGAGATGGTGAGTCTTCAGTGGACCATATTTGCAGAGATGGCGAACCTTGAGTGGACCATACCTGCAGAGATGGTGAGTCTTCAGTGGACCATATTTGCAGAGATGGCGAACCTTGAGTGGACCATACCTGCAGAGATGGTGAGTCTTCAGTGGACCATATTTGCGGGGATGGTGAGTCTTCAGTGGACCATATTTGCAGAGATGGCGAACCTTGAGTGGACCATACCTGCAGAGATGGTGAGTCTTCAGTGGACCATATTTGCAGAGATGGCGAACCTTGAGTGGACCATACCTGCAGAGATGGTGAGTCTTCAGTGGACCATATTTGCAGAGATGGCGAACCTTGAGTGGACCATACCTGCAGAGATGGTGAGTCTTCAGTGGACCATATTTGCAGAGATGGTGAACCTTGAGTGGACCATACCTGCAGAGATGGTGAGTCTTCAGTGGACCATATTTGCGGGGATGGTGAGTCTTCAGTGGACCATATTTGCAGAGATGGCGAACCTTGAGTGGACCATACCTGCAGAGATGGTGAGTCTTCAGTGGACCATATTTGCAGAGATGGCGAACCTTGAGTGGACCATACCTGCAGAGATGGTGAGTCTTCAGTGGACCATATTTGCAGAGATGGCGAACCTTGAGTGGACCATACCTGCAGAGATGGTGAGTCTTCAGTGGACCATATTTGCAGAGATGGCGAACCTTGAGTGGACCATACCTGCAGAGATGGTGAGTCTTCAGTGGACCATATTTGCAGAGATGGCGAACCTTGAGTGGACCATACCTGCAGAGATGGTGAGTCTTCAGTGGACCATATTTGCAGAGATGGCGAACCTTGAGTGGACCATACCTGCAGAGATGGTGAGTCTTCAGTGGACCATATTTGCAGGGATGGCGAACCTTGAGTGGACCATACCTGCAGAGATGGTGAGTCTTCAGTGGACCATATTTGCAGAGATGGCGAACCTTGAGTGGACCATACCTGCAGAGATGGTGAGTCTTCAGTGGACCATATTTGCAGAGATGGCGAACCTTGAGTGGACCATACCTGCAGAGATGGTGAGTCTTCAGTGGACCATATTTGCAGAGATGGCGAACCTTGAGTGGACCATACCTGCAGAGATGGTGAGTCTTCAGTGGACCATATTTGCAGAGATGGCGAACCTTGAGTGGACCATAACTGCAGAGATGGTGAGTCTTCAGTGGACCATATTTGCGGGGATGGTGAGTCTTCAGTGGACCATATTTGCAGAGATGGCGAACCTTGAGTGGACCATACCTGCAGAGATGGTGAGTCTTCAGTGGACCATATTTGCAGAGATGGCGAACCTTGAGTGGACCATACCTGCAGAGATGGTGAGTCTTCAGTGGACCATATTTGCAGAGATGGTGAGTCTTCAGTGGACCATATTTGCAGACATGGCGAACCTTGAGTGGACCATAACTGCAGAGATGGTGAGTCTTCAGTGGACCATATTTGCGGGGATGGTGAGTCTTCAGTGGACCATACCTGCAGAGATGGCGAACCTTGAGTGGACCTTACCTGCAGAGATGGTGAGTCTTCAGTGGACCATACCTGCAGAGATGGTGAGTCTTCAGTGGACCATATTTGCAGGGATGGTGAGTATTGAGCGGACCACCTGCCGATGAAGCTGAATTATCCGACCAATGTCTCCGCACTGAATGGGCAGCTGAAAGTCAACGTTTTTTTTTGTTGTTGTTTTTTTTCTACGCCGTTACCCAAGAACAGGTAACCAGGAGTGCCCCTCCCTCAATCCCAGCGACGCAGTAAACCGTACGTTAACACCAGAAAACATAAAATCAAGTGCGGCACTCCCAGCTAGGAAGATGAAATAAACGTTAAAAAAACAGGAAGAGGTGGAGCAGACCCGAAGGAATTGTGTTATGTGATAGGTAGGGAAAAATCATAGATGAAAAGGCTTAAAGCAGTCATTAGCCAAAGTCAGCTAATGACGGCCCGCTATAACCGCCCAATAATCTACAACCACTCAATTTACCGTGTTAGTAAGGCCTATGCAGTCACACAAGCCGGGGGGGGGGGGCAATTACCTGGTCATTTTTGTGCTGGGCTTTGAGCTGGATGTCCAGGGAGTCCACTCAGCTAAGCAGAGCTTGTTGCTGGGAGAACTCCCGGATCCAGCGCCGTGAATTTGGGTATATGTGCATGACTTTGTATCAGAAATTGATTATGAAACATGAAGGAGGTCAAAGATGAAGTGTGTTGGATATGTGCAGCACAAGGATGGCAAAGTCTTCAAATATGTTGGTTACGTTAATATGTGTTCACGAAATGCTTGCGGATAATGTTCTTAACGATGGTTTTTGATACAGGGATATCAGCTATTCTTGGAAAATATGAAACCATAATGTCGTTCCACAGCTTAGGGCCAAGGCAAGATGCTGTAAATAGTCTATAATTCCGATAAGAGAAAGGTTGGTCTAAATGTTTTGCCCGCCTCATATCCATGTCATTGGATTCGTAGAGATTGGATTCGTAGAGATTCGTATTCATAATAATGATGTGGATTTGAAGTGATTAGGGATAGCAGCCAGAGAGTGTGACTGAACGGTAATGGGCAGTAATCAGGCAAGTGGCGTAAGTGATCGGGCGAGGGTCAGGCAGCCAACCCACGGCCACACCAGTATGTCCCTCTATTCAGGAGAGGGTGTGGCGAGGTTCGGCCCTGGCATGGTTTTCGCTGTTCCTGCACAGCAAGGTGCACAGCTTTGTCGAACGTAGATGAAACCGCGTGAAATCGATGCCCATATCCGCAGGTCGCAGTCTCCGTTTCTGAGACCAGGTTTCTTCCATGACACATCGAAGAGACCTGATCTCGATCCTGATCTCATCCGCGTGACCAGGCGTAGTCAGAGTGACGGCACCACGACCACGCGTGGCCTCATGGTGAACGAGAGATGAGAAGCGTGTAACCCGATGGCGTTTTTAACGTTATCGGTGTTGCGAACAGCCGGTGCTGCCATCAAATAAGTGCTTCTAATCTGCCCTTCCCGGCATGATCTTCGGAGACGATCTCGACCGATCCAGCCCAGCAGCATTGCTTACCAGCTATTCGCGGACGATCCAGACACGATGTCCTTGTCCCGAAAAAGCCAAGCCATTCCTGCAGCGGCCGGAGTGGGGCTTAATCCCGGCCGCCCTGCCGGGCCGGCGGGAGGACACGGCAGATGTTAATCGCCATGATGCACCAGCCCGTGCCGTCTGCAGTCCAGTCACGGGCGAGTCTCCAGCTGGTGGCAGACGTTGGTGCGGTCTCCACGCTGCACCAGCCCGTGCCGTCCGCAGTCCAGTCACGGGCGAGTCTCCAGCTGGTGGCAGACGTTGGTGCGGTCTTCACGCTGCACCAGCCCGTACCGTCTGCAGTCCAGTCACGGGCGAATCCCCAGCTGGTGGCAGACGTTGGTGCGGTCTTCACGCTGCACCAGCCCGTACCGTCTGCAGTCCAGTCACGGGCGAGTCTCCAGCTGGTGGCAGACGTTGGTGCGGTCTTCACGCTGCACCAGCCCGTGCCGTCTGCAGTCCAGTCACGGGCGAATCCCCAGCTGGTGGCAGACGTTGGTGCAGTCTCCACGCTGCACCAGCCCGTGCCGTCCGCAGTCCAGTCACGGGCGAGTGTCCAGCTGGTGGCAGACGCTGGTGCAGTCTTCACGCTGCACCAGCCCGTGCCGTCCGCAGTCCAGTCACGGGCGGATCTCCAGCTGGCGGCAGTCCACGCCGCGTGACGGCCAACCTTTGTCACCGAACCGCAATCATCTACCCCCTTATCCACCATTCAGCTCATATGCCCCGGACCTCCGGCCTCGGTGTCATAAAATCCGTTGCCTTGAGATGCGAAAAGCCTGCTGGCCGACTGAGTTCGGGCCGACCGAGACTGTCATCCCTGCATCGCGGACACGCTCTTCCTGCCACACGATATGTGATCAGATGCTGAGAAGTGCAGGAGTTGAAACCCGGTTCTAGCACTGACGGCTCCAAATTAACAGCATGATGCTCGCACAGTCAAGTGCTCATAATTATCTATACAGGACATGAGGCATTGGTGCGTTTTTGCTGCGAATTCACAGATGTGGCACATTCGCACATCGAAGCTGGGAAATTGTCTCAAAGTGCATCGATAAGAATGATTCCTGCCTGCCCACGGCAGACCACCAAGCTCAGGTTGTCTTTCTTACTCATGGCTTAGGACTTCAAGCAGGCTGTTAGGCAAATCATGTCAACATTTTGCTGTTAGAATGGGTGTTGCCTTTTGTGCACATGTAGGCAATCTTATTTGATAACAAAATTTCAGTGGTACGGCGCGGGTCCTGACTGGCTAAAGAGATATTTGAGTGGTCGGAGACAGGTGGTGCGTGGAGAGCAGACGACCCCACCGGTAACCCGCGGAGTTCCGCAGATATCCATAGCCGGTCCGCTCTTATTGTGGAGAGCGGACGACCCCACCGTGGAGATGTAGCGTGGAGAGCAGACGACCCCACCGGTAACCCACGGAGTTCCGCAGATATCCATAGTCGGTCCGCTCTTATTGTGGAGAGCAGACGACCCCACCGGTAACCCACGAAGTTCCGCAGATATCCATAGTCGGTCCGCTCTTATTGTGGAGAGCAGACGACCCCACCGTGGAGATGAAGCGTGGAGAGCAGACGACCCCACCGGTAACCCACGGAGTTCCGCAGATATCCATAGTCGGTCCGCTCTTATTCACCCTAGTCACAAACGGCCTTCTCAGTCACCTGTCACATGGACACGTCATCTCCAAGCATTCTCACTCTTCTTATCTCATCATCATCTCATCATCATTAGCACTCATCATCTCACTCATCTCTAAGTCTCGAAGCACTAAAACATCGTCTGAAAGCATCAATTTGGGAACTTCAGGCTTGGTTCTTTGCAACCTCACTAAAAGTGAACAGGGACAAAACCGACTTCGTTTTTATGTGTTCAGAACATGATTTAAAGAAAAACTGTGATTGATTTTTACTTTACGATAGATGGAGAGTCTACTTTGCTTTTACAGCGCATCAAATTTATCGGTGTGACCACCGACTCGACGCTTTCGAGGGAAGCGAATGTCAACAGAGTCGCACAAACTGCAACGGAACTCGAATAACCCTGAACCGAATCAGGCATTACTTTACACCTGATGTTCTCAAAATGATTATGGAATCCTACGTGTTTCAGATATATCTCATTGCTTATGCGTATGGGGTGGCGCGATCAAGTGCTAGGAGCCAAAAGTTACAGGAACTGCAGCCAGGATTGTCTCTGGCATGAAATGCAGCCAACATATCACACCGACTCTGAAATCTCTAGGCTGGCCCCAGATTGATGACTTAGTGGAGGAGAGGGGCGTGTTGAAAGTATTCAAAGCCCTAAGATGCAAAGAATCGCCCCAGGCTGACCAATCTCTTTTTAAGCCAAGTTCCTCGCTTTCACCGAGGGAGACGCTCTCCCGCAGGCCACTGTCTCTTCACCCACCTAGGAGCCGTTTGGAAGCCACCAAGCGAGCCTTTCCCTAACGTGCCGCGGTAACTTGGACCGGCCTGCCTCCGACCACCACTAGGTCTTCACCCCTGACTCCTGAGGGATTAAAAACTCGCATTTCAAATGCAAATGTTAGGTCATGCGCCGTAGCAGTGCAATACAGTGCTGATCACCGGTGTGATTGTAGTCATATGAATGCGCGTTTGTGATCTCCGCAAGTCAACGCGGACCACATGTACTTACAATTTATTTGCATTCATCTTTGTGTGTGTATGCTGGGTTTGGCATATTTTGTTGTCAGTTTGAAACATTTGTTGGGCACATCGTTCGACTTCGTACGTATTTACAGCATTGTATTTTATCTTATCGTATTTGTATTTGTTGGACCAGATTTTATCGCGTCGTTCTTTACAGCATCAATTTGTAGTCTAGTTCGTCTTTTTCGTAAGTTCGTCGTATTTTGCAGCATACTTCTAAGTACTGTATTTTACAGGTTGTTTTATTATGTGTTGCAACGAGCACGTGAGTGATGTAACGAACTGAACCTAGCGAACATTTTAACTAATCGGATACCTGAAACGCCACTTCGTGGGTGGTATTCGAGTAAACAGATACGAACACAAATAAAAACACAACTCTGTATCCCAAACTCACCAGCTGTTTTATTCGCATGTTTTCAGGTAAGACAATGCTGATCTCAACCATAATACAATCCGGCTCTCAGGAACGTGCGCCAGACCGGCGTCAATTGGCGGTCAGCCCACCTGAACTGGGCCGGGACGTACGCCAGACCAATGCCATTTGGTAATCAGCCCACCTGAACTGGGCCGGGACGTACGCCAGACCAATGTCATTTGGTAATCAGCCCACCTGAGCTGGGCTGGGAAGTGCGCCAGACAAATTTCAGGTGGTGTTCGCACCGGATATGCATCGACACAGCTATGGTGGTTCCGTAAGACAATGATTCAGTTCATCCACGAAATGATCTCTGGATGTTTCAGAACCCTTGAACTCCAATCACCACAGGACCCTGTGCAGTTCATAGCCCCCCGCAGCAAAGCGTCGCATGGCTTTGAGAATCGTATGGGCTGGTTATATTCCGTTCGCCTATCGCATTGCTCGCGGGCATCAGGAAGGCTCATTCCATGTGCTGGCTGCTGTGTGCGGTTTCGTCTCGCGGCTAGAGAGGTCGTGTGACCCGTAGCACTGCGTCTCCACTGCGAGAACGGGCGTCGCTAACGAGACCCGCTGACCCCTCGCACACGTGCCGTCCTGCGGGGACATGTCCTGTCCGCGAGGAACCAACTGCTGCACTAAACGTGGCGCGCTGATGTGCGTTCTCAACACGTGAGGCATCCGCAACTGTGCAGCAGGCTTCAGCTGCGAGGACACACCCTCCGTGCGAGATCCGCAACTGTGCAGCAGGCTTCAGCTGCGAGGACACACCCTCTGAGCGAGATCCGCAACTGTGTAGCAGGCTTCAGCTGCGAGGACACGCCCTCCGTGCGAGATCCGCAACTGTGCAGCAGGCTTCAGCTGCGAGGACACACCCTCCGAGCGAGATCCGCAACTGTGCAGCAGGCTTCAGCTGCGAGGACACGCCCGCTGGAGCCCTCTATCGGCGGGGACCTCGTAAGTGTGCACACCCGGTTGATGGCAGGCTGGTACGGGCGCTTTCGGTACCGAGTGCGATGTTCTTGGTACGGCGATGCATTGTGCGAGGAGAGGAGAGATGGGCGCTCTGAGACGGAGGCTCGGCAGCTACTGTTTGACGTTCAACACGGGCGCCACTTTCTCGTGATGCTGTCACTTAGACTACACCCTGGCGCCCAGATGACCAGACTATTGCCTCCATGTGTCTGGGAAGAGACCAGCTCTCAGAACCGGAAATTTCGACCTGCGCCTATAGTTCGTGATAGCCACACTACACCTGATTAACTCCCATCTCCGTCTGCCTGCAGCGCCTTCCAGCTGCGCCGACAAGTTCTGTCCGAAGAACTCCAAATGCCAAGAGACTGGATCGAAGGGAGCTCGCTGGGTCACAGTCATACAGTGCGTGGATGCATGGGTTCCATCCGGCTGTGCATCCTGTCGCTGCTGCTGCCACTGTCACAGCACGTTCGCTCTCTTCTCGACGCTACGGTTGTCCGTGCGGATGCTGGGTAACTATCGTAAGGTGGGAAGGTTTAATTCATTAACGAATGTACCAATTATGGTCCGTGACTCATCTCGGAATTCACTACCCAACGCAGCTTTTTGGGACGAAAGTGTCATGTAAATAGGCGTGACGTAAAACGCAAACCAGCACCTTGCCTGTTGGGCTGTTGTTCATCACCTCTCTTTCTTAAAAATATATAGAAGGAAATTAATGACGTTTTTTGCGAGTGAGCAAAATTGTTGTTCACCAAGTGTCCATCCACGCACAACAGAGCGAACCTACGTACCTGTGCACAAATGCCGTAGTGTCCCGTAAATTCACGTGAGACAAATGTTCACGGTCAATGTCGTCGTACTGCAGTATACCAAAGACCGACGCACATTGATTTAACTCATGTTTGACGCCAACATGTTGGTTCTGTCTGATCCTGTCTATGGGGGTTGAATGAAGGTGCCAACTATATTATCCTATGAAAGGGACTGTTTCACATCTACATGACATTTTGAACCGAAAAAAGGCATTTGCAATATCATTTTCTGTAATTAACATTTGCCCAGTTTTTAACACCTCAAATCCGCTTGTTTCAGGCCTAGACGAACTTGTGCAGGCTTTTTTGTGCCGTCCAATTTAGAGTGCCTTCAGCCGTCACACACATAGCGCCATCCCAAGGGTCGGGTTGTGCTCAAGGTCAAGCAAAATATGGCCATTGAAATATTTGTGTCTGGAGCACGTGAACATGAGTCATCCCACTGGCAGACGGCAGCTGTCAGACGACAATGACGCTGAAATTAGAATAACGTAAGAAAAGTGCCGTAGCCGAGGATGAAAATGCAAGGAAATGCATGGCAACGCGGAAGTAGTATACAAAAGCGTACGAGAAACACACGTGTAATGTCCCAAGAGGTTTCATTGCGTAATGAAATTATAACGTAATGAAGACAAAATTTATGTGATAGCAAAGAAGCGTTCATTTAAGTAGCCTTTTGTACTTCCAAGTATGCCAGTTGCTACAAGTGAGCTTTTCCATAATATCTGGTGCCCTCTTCAACATATTAACATGCAGAACACTCCCTTGAACAAGCAGCCATCGAAATTGAGAGGGCTTTTGTCCATTGACAGCACTGATTTTGTATTTGATAACGACGTGCCTTCGCTCCATCAAACAACCAAAACCATTGCGCATTCTCTTCTGCTAACGCTTGCTTTTCACCGACCGCAAAACGTTGGAGCTACTGGGGAGGGAAAATAATGTGATATCTATTTGCGTTATTGGATGGTATGAATACTGCTGTAGCATTACAACACTCATGCCCCCTGGCATTAACCGATCATTGACTTGACATGAAGAGTGACCCGACAAGAAGCTAACCCGGATCAATCTATGTAAACTACACCCGACAAGAAGCAAACTATGCCGGGTCAAGTGCTTAAAAAAGGTGTGACGTATACATCAGTAAAATCACTGACTTCCTGCCGATGACCTGACGTAGAACCAAAACCAGCGACGCAATGCAATAATGTAGGAGAACGCAGAGACAAGCAAGAACAAAAACCTGCTTGTTTTCCTTTTGCATATCGGCTGCCCATTATTACAATAGATTACAGGCAGGACAACAGGAGTGTGCATAGGTTCTGCCCATACCACACGCTGGCCTGGTAACGTTATATATGTGTAATCTGAAAGCATTAACCCTGCAATTCAGTGGTGGGAAGCCACTACATCAAAAAGCAGATTCTAAGACTGATGACATATTTAGAAGACTTAAGCAGCTTTTCGTCTTTTCAATTACTTCTAAAATCAAGAATTTGAAGAGCCGTTCTTTGACCGTAACGTGAAACGCTATCAACCAATGCCACAACCTGTTTCACAATAGTATACCGTCTCGGTCCATTTGTGATTCACTGCAGTTTTAGGTAATGTAGTTAATAGTGATGTACTGTTCGTGATGTGCTATTGGTAATGTACTTTAAGTGATGTACCGTAGTATGGATGATTTACTCATCGTTATTTAATCACGCTATCTGTCAGCCAAGAAAATTTACATAGAACGTCACGGACCCAAATAAGATTTGTATGCCTATCCTGTCCATGCCATTCTACACAGAAAATAAATTGCACGAAGGTGCCTTTCAGCCGAATTGTCAACATCATTGATTTCAGTAAGCCATGCGCAAAGGCTTTATGATCTGCCGATTTTCCGTTACCAAAGCTTTGTTGGCCAATAAATAGGTTTGCATGCATTAGGTGTTCGTTTCAACAAAAGGTATCGATTTTCTGATATTGATGTCATTATGACATAGTTTTTCCTGGTGTTTCCTGCCGTTACGTTACTTTGAAGCCAAAAGTATGCCGTTTTTCTTTTTTAGAAACCTGGAACTAATGGTCATGCACTGCTTTATCTCCCAAACTTCTGTCTTTGCACTTAAGTTCATAAGTCAATAGGCATTTAAGGCTGTGCATTTGCTATGTACACATGATGAATTAAACAAAGGTGATGAGATGTTTGCATTAACATGTGCCACGGAGGGCCCGTTGGAATGGCACACACTGGAGGAGTGAAGACAATTCTGTCCCGCCTTCCTAATTCATATATGCCTAGTGATACCAGGGTAACAGTTCTGGATAATGGCCATGATGGCGACCGAGCATGGGTGTACTTTACTGTTAATTGGGATATATCTGCTTACTCAACATCTGATCAAGTGTAAAATAGTGATCGCGTAGAAGGTGCTGACTGAGACATACCATTTGCATGGCGGGCATTTGGGGAGGCTCGGTTTCTGATACCGAGTTATGGCAGACATTAGGCAAGTGATCTACGATCGAATCAGCTAAAGGGTCCAGCATCTGCTGGAGAATCCCTGTTGTCAGGAATCAGGGCCGTGAATGCTCCAACTTCAAGAGTTCCACCTCCTTAATGTCAGAAAATAATCAACAATGAGCCGTGCCATTCGCGACGCTTGCGCATTGCAGCATCTTGACGTTTCTTCAGGACGTTTTCTGACGTCTTTTTTTCAAAACCCGTGTTAGATTTTGGCAGGCAGAACAGCTTACAGCTTGAAGCCAGCTGCGCAGTACGAACGAATGTACCGTCCACAAATCACCTGGCAACTCCGTGTCTCGCCACCTGGCAACTCCGTGGCAACTCCGTGTCTCGCCACCTGGCAACTCCGTGGCAACTCCGTGTCTCGCCACCTGGCAACTCCGTGGCAACTCCGTGTCTCGCCACCGTCCTGCGACCCACAGAGGCAAATGCATGCAAATGCCAAATGTAAATGCATGCAAATGCATGACATGTCATGAGTTAGCAAATGCATGGCAAAACATGAAGAGCTATCGCATGCACAACGCTCACAAGACTAAAGCAAGGGAGGTAGAGTCACTAAAACTCTACAGGCTTTTGGGGGAATTCACTGCAGCCCAGGCGAAACACAAAAGTGTTCGGTTTATCGAAGTACTTCGTCGCAACCACCAGATACGATACATGCTGTCAGAAAGCAAATCCAGTCGAATGTATATTCAATTAAAATTGCGGGTGATCCTCGCTTCGTGACGTGCTGACGTCGCAGCTCTTTCCCCTCATCTGGCAACAATTGGGAGCGTTTCAAACTATTGAGTTTCGCTGTCTTTGAAATGATGCCGTGGAATCGGACGCCCAAACGAGGCGGCGCGGCCTTCCGCCCTGGGCCGGCCAGGAGGTGCCGGTTGGCAGCGCCGAGCGGATGCCGGACGGTGGCGGGCCTTGTGCGCATGATCTAGGTGGGGCGGTGCCCGGCGCAGGGCGGCCGTCCGGGCTCGCACCGGACGCGTCTGGAAGGGTAGCGCCGCGAGCAGCGCGCAGTCCTTCGCCGGTCGCAAGCGTGAGGCTGTGTGCGGGGGTCGTCAGGTCAGTGTGCGTGCGGGTATGCCGGGCTAGGGAGGTCATCAAAGGGGGAGGTCTCCCTGTACCTGTATAAAGGAATGTAGCGCTGGCGAATTGTCGTGTTTCCTCCCAGCGTGGAAGCCGCGTACAGAGTCGTTCGTGCCGTCACAAGACTAGTCCTACGGACGGGATGTCCCGGAACTTAGTGATATTTATGAGCTCACAGTGAACCATTCAGTGATTGGTGAATGGTGAGCTCAGAATGAGAAAATGGACAGAGTCCGCCAAAACGCGCCGTGTGGCCTCCGTCCCATTCTGGAGGAGTTCGGTGAGACGTCTGGCAGAGATCGCGATACTCCGTCTGCGGCAGTGTCACGCTGATGAAGCGCTGGAAGGACGGCGAGCAGAAACCAACAGCAGCAACGGCAGCTGGCACTCTCCCACGGGGCCGGGCGGCTGCAGCTGGTGAAGACATGTCTGATCGTCGGGCACCAAGCACAAACGTGTAAATTGAAGCGTAAATGTCCTAAGGCTGGCTGTGGTCGCCTTCATCGCCAGCTGCTCCACTGCGCCTCAGAACCCGGCTCTGACGCGCCCATCGCTGACACCGAGACGCCATGTTCGACCCTCCACAAGTGGGCGTGGCGTTGGCCACCGAGGTGGGCGTGGCGCTGACCGCCAGTAGAGCTCAGGTGCTTCTGCAGGTGAAGCCCGTGTCTGTTCACGGGCCCGGCGGACTTTACTGTGCTCATGCCCGCCTAGACTTGGGAAATCAGGGATATCTCGTGACATACAACCTGGTATGCCAGCTGGGGTTGAGTCCCCTACAGCCGCCGCAGACGTCCGCAGGTAGCCGCGCGGCGTCGCTGCCTTCATGCCGACTCCAGTTGGGAGTCCAGTCGCCAGTGTCGACCGGGCGTTCCGACGCGGTCGCCGCTCCGATCACCCCTACCCTGAATGTACCGGAACAGGCTGTGCATTGGTGCAGAACATGGGACGGGTTTGAAAAGGCCGGGCGAAAAGCTGAAGTGGCGAACGCGGGACTGGGAAACGCCGGGCTGGAAAACCTGGCGGACCTCAGCTTGTCCAAAGACACGTCACAAGGCGTCGATATGCTGCGCGGTACTGACGTGCGTGAGTCAGTCGTACCGCGATAAGTCCGGAGGGCCCGGTATGAAGCCCATGGGTGGTGCGCACGCGACGGTTGAATTGCCACCACGTGCTGTCGACCGTGCACCATGACGACGTGCTGCACGTGGGCGCCGTCCGTGCTCCTCGTGACAACGCCCCGTGCGGGCAGGTGGACCGACTCTGGGTGCCTGAGTCGCTGGGGACTTAGCACATCGCTCCGCCGAGAATGGCCCCACGGGATGAGCTGCCGCTCAAGATGCGGGAGGCCAGCATGAAGCTGAGAAGCGGGCGCTATCAGACCGGCTTGCTGTGGGAGTGGCGAGACCTGGAGCTCTCTGTCTGCCGTGCGGCTGCCCCCACACCCCGGTACCACACCGAGCGCAGGCTGGACCAGCACAAACCGCAGGCGCGCGCGGGCAGGGACGCCGACGAGAGACCACCCGGGAGGTCACACATGAAGGCCACCCGGGGGTCGTGGCTGTAAAGTACAAGGCTCGCGCGCACCTGTGGTGGCTAGGCATTGATGATGTCATCGGGGTGATGTTGCGAAGCTGTCAGCCGTGCCAGCTCGGCCGGCTGCAGGCATCTCCGGCGTCTGAGGGCCCCGGGCCATACCAGATGCACTCTGGGATCGCCTTCACATGGACCATGCTGGGCCGGTCGACGGGGTCATGATCCTGGTTAAGGTGGACGCCTGCTCCGAGTGGATGTGAGCGTATCCGACGAGCTCGTCTAGTGCTAAAGCGACGACCGAAAGGCTGCGGATGGCCTGTGCTGAGCATGGAATGCCTCGCCTGGCGGTTAGTGGTGGCGCCGTGATATTACCTGTGATGCACTCCGTCGGTGTTTTACCTGCAATGACCCACAGCGTGTGTTTTCCTCGCCCCTGCACCCAAAGTCCAAAGGCCAATGGGAGAAGGCAGTGCAAGTGGGAGACGCACCTGAGTCGGGTGCTGCCCCAGTACCGTACGCCTCCCCCACTTGGCCACCGGTGTCTCACCCGCCGTGCTGCTCTACGGCCCGCGCTGCCCTGTCATGGCTACAGCCGGCCGCGCCCTGTTTGGCCGCGTCCGCGCCAAACAAGAGCGACAGCCGCTGGCTAGCAGTCAGCACTCGGCTCCTGCTCGTCAGCTCCAGCCAGCCGGGCGACCTCTAGTATCATTCCGCTGTCGACCGCCGGCCGTGACAGCCAGCGACGGTGGTCGCCGTCTCCGGCCGGCCGTGGGATGTCGGTCGCCGTGTCCGGCCGTCCGTGAGATGTCAGTCGTCGTCTCCAGCCGTCAGCAGCATCTCCGTCTGCCGAACGGTTGTGGGCTCCGTCGGCATGACTGTCACCTGCGGGCTCGGCCACCTGACATCCCACCTGCGCGCTCGGCCACCTGGCAACCTGCCTGCGGGCTCGGCCACCTGACAACCCGCCGGTCGACGGTGGATGTCCGCGCTCCCGGCGGCGAAGCCCTCCGGCTCCGGCTCTCCTGACATGCTCCGGCTCTCCTGACATGCGGTCAAGCTCCTTTGTTGCGTTCCTATGCATGGTGCCTCCTGCGGCCCGCGTCGGTCGGGTCGTGAGCTTCGGGTGCCTCCTCGACTTCAGCGATATTGTTTCCCACTGGAGCAGCCGTTCTGTGGAGTCGTGTGTTTCGCTCACACCCGTCCAATGTGCAAATGGCTGGCCAATGTGTACGTTTTTGTGGTGGTGGCTTTCTCCGTGGAGGTATGATCGTATGTTGATGTGCCGTCAACGTTCAGTTTGACAACCGGGTGTCATCATTTTGCCAAAATTGTATGGAAATTACCACGACGCACCGCCATAGCCCGACCGTGGTGCGTAGGACGGCTCCTGAACGCACTAATCCACTGCTGATAAGAGCATTGCCAGCACTGAGCTCCCAGTTGTGACAGTCCGAGCATTGCCAGCACTGAGCTCCCAGTTGTGACAGTCCGAGTCCCAGCGGTGCTGCCTTCGACCACGCCTGAAAGCCCAGATCCCGATGACCAAAAATGGAGAATGCAGTCCGCTGTGGCCGCCTTCTCGCGGCAGATTGCTCCTGAGACTAGGAGCCACAGGAAGCTTAGAGTAGTATTTAGAATAATCGCTTGGGGTGCGTCTGTCCGTCTGTTTGGCCGTCCCATTCCGCATTGCGTCGTGCCCGGGCCTAGCGGCGGGTCGTTGAATGATAAAAATCGGACACGATTCGCGTGCGCACGGCACAGCGTGCAGGGTCAAGTTTAGTGGGTATGTGACCGGCGGGCAGCGCGCGGCACGTACTGCAAGGTACAATTTTGGCACACGCCTTCGCACGTCCGGCGGGAAAATGTGCACCGCGCAAAACGATTAAGCGGCCGTTCGAAACCGTACTGAACCTCGGTGACCTCGGTTCAGAGTTACGAGAAATTGCCAAGGCTTGGTAGTGAACTCAACGATGCTGTGATTGGGCTTTACGACGCGCCCAGCTGCTGAGGCTACGTGGCTTCGCCTGCCCTCGCACCCTGGCAGAAAGTGGGGGGGGGGGGGGGGGAGTGAGGGAACTTAGTGAGGAAATGCGAGGTGCTGGATGTGCGGCTCTCCGCGACAGGCCTCACGAGCACTGACGCAGTTATGATGAATTTGCCCGGTATTCGTCGCTTTTCACGTGTTGCACCATATCTCGGCAGCCAGAGCGGGTGCAGGTGACAGCGAGTGCCTACAGGTGACGGAACAGATCCAATCCAATAGATGGTTCGCATCCGGGTTTTTTTTGCGAGAACAAGGTGGCCAAATGCCGGCCCAAGCGTCGTAACTGATTTCTAGACAGAACGATTTTCAAGCGAAGGTTTGGCGCCAATGGAAAGGTCTCTAGCTTGGCTAGTGAAGCACCCTATAGTCGCGATGCGACCCGCGCCTGTCGCGTGGTTTGTGCTAGAAGGTCCGTTTTTAGGCCCGGACGGATACGTTCAGTAATATTTGGCATACGGAGGGCACTCGTGGGAATACAATGCTATAGATAATTATTTTCGCCAAACTAGGTACAATGGGAAACGACGCAGAAGTTGGATATTTGACCTACTACGAATTTGACGACAAGGTCACCTTGAATAAGATCAAAATTTCAGGGCCGAGCGTTGCGGCAGTGGTGAAGAAGTTCCGATGACGAGCACGGACAACGTAGCTGACTTCACATTCCGATAAGCAAAGGAAGCATCAAGTTGAGACCAGCTGAGATCTGCAATCAGGTCGTTGTTTGAGTTTTCAGTTGTTGTTTTGTTGTTTTTGTTTTTTTTACTTGGGGCGTGCTGGTGAGCCGTACCATGGAAGATCAAACCATGTTGTCTAAGCATTCAAGTGCAAGCAACCGGCACTGCATGGGTGTCTTCCTCACTTCTGGCATGTTTGTGACCATCGTAAATGTCTCTTAAGTAATTTATACATCACCATATAAAAATGTGGTCTAAATTATCTAACGCCGTTGGTTTTTGTCGCGGTACACTTTGCGGCGGAGGTTGGATGCTTTTGATGATCTTGATGCTCTTGAGATGGTTTTGTTAAAAGCCAAAGGAAGTGTTCCACATTTGTGTGGTGTTTTGAGCTGAAATAGCTATTTTGAAAATCATTCGATGCAGATCACAACCATGTTCTTTCAAAGACCCAAAACTCCCAGCTTCTGAGCTACAAGCCTGTGAAGACGCGTAAACTAACGTATGCAGACTATTCTAAGGTCGCTTAGGCATTTATGATGTCATAACAATGGCATAAGTTTCATGTTTCATCCATAAGTTTTCAATCGATGTTGTGCAAGGAACGGTGACGCAACTAAACAATGATGTATTGAGCAGCATAAAAGCTAAACCCACAAAAACTGTGTTGTCTGGAGCAGTCTTTTCCACTTACAAGAATTCCAATAGTTAAAGTGAGCTTTTTCGTCGCATCTGATGCTTGCTGCCTTATCTTTAAATGTGGAGCATTCCCTTTAACAGAAACTGATGTTTGCCTTTGACAGTACTTCTGCCGAGGGTGGTCTCGTCAACCCCTGCACGCAAAAATATGTCATCAAGGTCCATTTAGACGAAAGGCTGTGACCAGTTCGACGAAATTTGTGAACATTGTGACCGCCGATCACCGCACCGGAGACGTGGCGTGCGGGGAGGGCTCTGGGCCCACCGCCCCCCCACTGCGGACGAGGTGTCAGCTGTCAGCTGGCAGGAACATTGAGACCTCAGTTACGTCCTCCCGAACTGCAACAGTGCTGCTCTCCACCATTGAGACCTCAGTTACGTCCTCCCGAACTGCAACAGTGCTGCTCTCCACCATTGAGACCTCAGTTACGTCCTCCCGAACTGCAACAGTGCTGCTCTCCACCACGTCCCGAACCTCAGATCCTGGTGACCACCAGCGGGGAATGCGGTCGGCTGTGGTCACTTCCTCGCGGCAAGCTGTGCTCAAAGCCAAGAGTCACAGAAAGCTCCCGTAAGCACCCCGTATTATTCCAAGTAAGCACCGCCGCGGCGCCAGGAAGCACTACGTCTCATCCGTTCCCCCGGGCGACCATCGTGCAGGTCACGGCCACGACTCAGCACCGACGCCGCTGATCCTGTGCCTCGCCTTCATCCTCCCTTCCCACCTCCTCCGACTTCGCCCTGCCTCCCCCGACCGCGGTTCATTCTCCGGCACTGGGGTGACGACCCCGC
>NW_023596461.1:38502061-38520725 GCF_011947565.3 Pollicipes pollicipes | reverse complement strand
GATGCTACCCCCCTTTAGTTTTTTGAGAATAGCTCTCCGAAATGTTGTGCAATCGTGCCTAAATTTTCAGTAGTCTATGAAACATACAGTGCACGTGTCTTGACACCATAAACGTGTCCCAAGTTTTTCTCATTTCGAAGCAGCGGTAGTTTTTCAAGAACACTGCGCGGCGATATACACACACACACACACACACACACACACACACACACACACACACACACACACACACACACACACACACACACACACACACACACACACACACACACACACACACACACACACACACACACACACACACACACACACACACGTCCGGGCGGTGGATACATGCACACGGGATACATAGGCCGCTGCACAGGCGGCGGACGACAACCAAAGATGCCACGAAACGCGCCGACGGCTCAATATTATTACATTAACGGATCCATGCATCATAAATGTATGGTCATAACGCATAAAACTCTGCGCTGCTATACTTAAAATTGAGCAAGAAACACGCCTGTGATGGTTCCGTGTCATACGTGCCTATACATGCCTATACATACGTCATACATGCCTCGCTATAAGACAGGGTCGTGTACATACGAGCGAGATAAGGTGAAAAACGTCGATTTTTGGGAAAATATGATCTATTAATTGGCATAATATGACAAATTATTGACTTGAGAACATAGAATTATCACAAATCGCAGGAGTCAAAGACCAATCCTCTGGTATTTTCTGATAATTTCTGTCTTTATCGATTTGGAAACAGGAGGGAGGTTTCGCATGGACACCACCCACGGTTGTGGTTCATGCGAATCATCAGTCCACGTTATGAAAAATGGCGAATCGGGGCGAAGCGAGCCTACATTGTCAAGACTACTATTCGATCGGGTTTGTGTGGCCTACTAGTTACGTCGGAGCTTAAGAAGGATATCGCCGTAAAGGTTAGGTTATCTGCTATCTAATAGGCGGCAAAAAGAGTAAAGGGAAACATTTAGGAGTGATTTTTTCCTATGCTTATTTCCATAGAAATGTCCGAAACTGATCAATGCTTGCGAGATGACTATCTTCACCGGAGACTTCAAAATTGGTATACGTTCACGTGTTGTTAGTTACTACTAGCCAAACAAGGAGGTGAACTGAAGACAATAGATAGCAAGCAAATACGTAGGCCTTAATCTGCACCTGATACCGCCTACCAGCGGCGGGACATTCCCCTCAGTCAACGAAACCGTTGACGATGACTACGTGCACAAGCCGAAGACTGCAGCGTTGTGCTCCCTTGGCTGCTTCGCCGCGAAAGCCGCGATCCGGCCCCGGCCACCGCTCCGCAGGCAACACCGCATCAGTGGCTACTAGAAGCGGGCTTGATCCCGCAGGGCAGAACACTTTCATCTGATGTGGTTACTGGCTGTATTTTAATATTCAT
This sequence comes from Pollicipes pollicipes, assembly GCF_011947565.3. NCBI lineage: Eukaryota > Metazoa > Arthropoda > Thecostraca > Pollicipedomorpha > Pollicipedidae > Pollicipes > Pollicipes pollicipes. Next base: position 38,519,305 of record NW_023596461.1, on the reverse strand, counting down.
CCAACTGCCATGAGATGAAACCGAGCAGTAGCGCATGATCGTCTATTGGAACACTGTTGAGATCTCGTCTAAATACCAAACGCACGTTCTTTATAGCCGTAGGTAGCGCCTAGTTAAAGCCACGCGTAGCGCGCCCCACGCCGTTTCGCCTGCCAGTGTCTGTGACTGTGCAACGGATTGCGGATGTAATGCAGGTGTGGGGGATAATCTGCCATGGCAGCCCATATACCGCCTACCGACCGAGGAATGTTCGGTGCTTCGTGCGGAAGGTGGCTGCGGGGCGGGGTCGTCACCCCAGTGCCGGAGAATGAACCGCGGTCGGGGGAGGCAGGGCGAAGTCGGAGGAGGTGGGAAGGGAGGATGAAGGCGAGGCACAGGATCAGCGGCGTCGGTGCTGAGTCGTGGCCGTGACCTGCACGATGGTCGCCCGGGGGAACGGATGAGACGTAGTGCTTCCTGGCGCCGCGGCGGTGCTTACTTAGAATAATACGGGGTGCTTACGGGAGCTTTCTGTGACTCTTGGCTTTGAGCACAGCTTGCCGCGAGGAAGTGACCACAGCCGACCGCATTCCCCGCTGGTGGTCACCAGGATCTGAGGTTCGGGACGTGGTGGAGAGCAGCACTGTTGCAGTTCGGGAGGACGTAACTGAGGTCTCAATGGTGGAGAGCAGCACTGTTGCAGTTCGGGAGGACGTAACTGAGGTCTCAATGGTGGAGAGCAGCACTGTTGCAGTTCGGGAGGACGTAACTGAGGTCTCAATGGTGGAGAGCAGCACTGTTGCAGTTCGGGAGGACGTAACTGAGGTCTCAATGGTGGAGAGCAGCACTGTTGCAGTTCGGGAGGACGTAACTGAGGTCTCAATGTTCCTGCCAGCTGACAGCTGACACCTCGTCCGCAGTGGGCGGTGGGCCCAGAGCCATCCCCGCACGCCACGTCTCCGGTGCGGTGATCGGTCGTCACGATGCTCACAAATTTCGTCGAACTGGTCACAGCCTTTCGTCTAAATGGACCTTGATGACATATTTTTGCGTGCAGGGGTTGACGAGACCACCCTCGGCAGAAGTACTGTCAAAGGCAAACATCAGTTTCTGTTAAAGGGAATGCTCCACATTTGAAGATAAGGCAGCAAGCATCAGATGCGACGAAAAAGCTCACTTTAACTATTGGAATTCTTGTAAGTGGAAAAGACTGCTCCAGACAACACAGTTTTTGTGGGTTTAGCTTCTATGCTGCTCAATACATCATTGTTTAGTTGCGTCACCGTTCCTTGCACAACATCGATTGAAAGCTTATGGATGACAACCATACATGGGAATCTTGCTCACGAGTGCCAAATCTAAACAACTCGACGACTACATTTTTCCTGGCCTTGACCACCGCATGGCCAATTGAATGGCAGGATTTGAATGACATTGTTATGGCATCATAAATGCCTAAGAATAGACCTTAGAATAGTCTGCATACGTTAGTTTACGCATCTTCACAGGCTTGTAGCTCAGAAGCTGGGAATTTTGGGTCTTTGAAAGAACATGGTTGTGATCTGCATCGAATGATTTTCAAAATAGCTATTTCAGCTCAAAACACCACACAAATGTGGAACACTTCCTTTGGCTTTTAACAAAACCATCTCAAGAGCATCAAGATCATCAAAAGCATCCAACCTCCGCCGCGAAGTGTACCGCGACAAAAACCAACTGCGTTAGATAATTTAGACCACATTTTTATATGGTGATGTATAAATTACTTAAGAGACATTTACGATGGTCACAAACATGCCAGAAGTGAGGAAGACACCCATGCAGTGCCGGTTGCTTGCACTTGAATGCTTAGACAACATGGTTTGATCTTCCATGGTACGGCTCACCAGCACGCCCCAAGTAAAAAAAAAAAAAACAACAAAACAACAACTGAAACTCAAACAACGACCTGATTGCAGATCTCAGCTGGTCTCAACTGATGCTTCCTTTGCTTATCGGAATGTGAAGTCAGCTACGTTGTCCGTGCTATCGTCATCGAACTTCTTCACCACTGCCGCAACGCCTCGGCCCTGAAATTTTGATCTTATTCAAGGTGCCTTGTCGTCAATTCGTAGTAGGTCAAATATCCACTTCTGCGTCGTTTCCCATTGTACCTAGTTTGGCGAAAATAATTATCTATAGCATTGTATTCCCACGAGTGCCCTCCGTATGCCAAATATTACTTAACGTATCCGTCCGGGCCTAAAAACGGACCTTCTAGCACAAACCACGCGACAGGCGCGGGTCGCATCGCGACTATAGGGTGCTTCACTAGCCAAGCTGGAGACCTTTCCATTGGCGCCAAACCTTCGCTTGAAAATCGTTCTGTCTAGAAATCAGTTACGACGCTTGGGCCGGCATTTGGCCACCTTGTTCTCGCAAAAAAACCCGGATGCGAACCATCTATTGGATTGGATCTGTTCCGTCACCTGTAGGCACCCGCTGTCACCTGCACCCGCTCTGGCTGCCGAGATATGGTGCAACATGTGAAAAGCGACGAATACCGGGCAAATTCATCATAACTGCGTCAGTGCTCGTGAGGCCTGTCGCGGAGAGCCGCACATCCAGCACCTCGCATTTCCTCACTAAGCTCCCTCACTCCCCCCCCCCCCCCCCCCCCACTTTCTGCCAGGGTGAGAGGCAGGCGAAGCCACGTAGCCTCAGCAGCTGGGTGCGTCGTAAAGCCCAATCACAGCATCGTTGAGTTCACTACCAAGCCGTGGCAATTTCTCGTAACTCTGAACCGAGGTCACCGAGGTTCAGTACGGTTTCGAACGGCCGCTTAATCGTTTTGCGCGGTGCACATTTTCCCGCCGGACGTGCGAAGGCGTGTGCCAAAACTGCACCTTGCAGTACTTGCCGCGCGCTGCCCGCCGGTCACATACCCACTAAACTTGACCCTGCACGCTGTGCCGTGCGCACGCGAATCGTGTCCGATTTTTATCATTCAACGACCCGCCGCTAGGCCCGGGCACGACGCAATGCGGAATGGGACGGCCAAACAGAAGGACAGACGCACCCCAAGCGATTATTCTAAATACTACTCTAAGCTTCCTGTGGCTCCTAGTCTCAAGAGCAATCTGCCGCGAGAAGGCGGCCACAGCAGACTGCATTCTCCATTTTTGGTCATCGGGATCTGGGATTTCAGGCGTGGTCGAAGGCAGCACCGTTGGGACTCGGACTGTCACAACTGGGAGCTCAGTGCTGGCAATGCTCGGACTGTCACAACTGGGAGCTCAGTGCTGGCAATGCTCGGACTGTCACAACTGGGAGCTCAGTGCTGGCAATGCTCGGACTGCCACAACTGGGAGCTCAGTGCTGGCAATGCTCGGACTACCACAACTGGGAGCTCAGTGCTGGCAATGCTCGGACTGTCACAACTGGGAGCTCAGTGCTGGCAATGCTCGGACTGTCACAACTGGGAGCTCAGTGCTGGCAATGCTCTTATCAGCAGTGGATTAGTGCGTTCAGGAGCCGTCCTACGCACCACGGTCGGGCTATGGCGGTGCGTCGTGGTAATTTCCATACAATTTTGGCAAAATGATGACACCCGGTTGTCAAACTGAACGTTGACGGCACATCAACATACGATCATACCTCCACGGAGAAAGCCACCACCACAAAAACGTACACATTGGCCAGCCATTTGCACATTGGACGGGTGTGAGCGAAACACACGACTCCACAGAACGGCTGCTCCAGTGGGAAACAATATCGCTGAAGTCGAGGAGGCACCCGAAGCTCACGACCCGACCGACGCGGGCCGCAGGAGGCACCATGCATAGGAACGCAACAAAGGAGCTTGACCGCATGTCAGGAGAGCCGGAGCATGTCAGGAGAGCCGGAGCCGGAGGGCTTCGCCGCCGGGAGCGCGGACATCCACCGTCGACCGGCGGGTTGTCAGGTGGCCGAGCCCGCAGGCAGGTTGCCAGGTGGCCGAGCGCGCAGGTGGGATGTCAGGTGGCCGAGCCCGCAGGTGACAGTCATGCCGACGGAGCCCACAACCGTTCGGCAGACGGAGATGCTGCTGACGGCTGGAGACGACGACTGACATCTCACGGACGGCCGGACACGGCGACCGACATCCCACGGCCGGCCGGAGACGGCGACCACCGTCGCTGGCTGTCACGGCCGGCGGTCGACAGCGGAATGATACTAGAGGTCGCCCGGCTGGCTGGAGCTGACGAGCAGGAGCCGAGTGCTGACTGCTAGCCAGCGGCTGTCGCTCTTGTTTGGCGCGGACGCGGCCAAACAGGGCGCGGCCGGCTGTAGCCATGACAGGGCAGCGCGGGCCGTAGAGCAGCACGGCGGGTGAGACACCGGTGGCCAAGTGGGGGAGGCGTACGGTACTGGGGCAGCACCCGACTCAGGCGCGTCTCCCACTTGCACTGCCTTCTCCCATTGGCCTTTGGACTTTGGGTGCAGGGGCGAGGAAAACACAGGCTGTGGGTCATTGCAGGTAAAACACCGACGGAGTGCATCACAGGTAATATCACGGCGCCACCACTAACCGCCAGGCGAGGCATTCCATGCTCAGCACAGGCCATCCGCAGCCTTTCGGTCGTCGCTTTAGCACTAGACGAGCTCGTCGGATACGCTCACATCCACTCGGAGCAGGCGTCCACCATAACCAGGATCATGACCCCGTCGACCGGCCCAGCATGGTCCATGTGAAGGCGATCCCAGAGTGCATCTGGTATGGCCCGGGGCCCTCAGACGCCGGAGATGCCTGCAGCCGGCCGAGCTGGCACGGCTGACAGCTTCGCAACATCACCCCGATGACATCATCAATGCCTAGCCACCACAGGTGCGCGCGAGCCTTGTACTTTACAGCCACGACCCCCGGGTGGCCTTCATGTGTGACCTCCCGGGTGGTCTCTCGTCGGCGTCCCTGCCCGCGCGCGCCTGCGGTTTGTGCTGGTCCAGCCTGCGCTCGGTGTGGTACCGGGGTGTGGGGGCAGCCGCACGGCAGACAGAGAGCTCCAGGTCTCGCCACTCCCACAGCAAGCCGGTCTGATAGCGCCCGCTTCTCAGCTTCATGCTGGCCTCCCGCATCTTGAGCGGCAGCTCATCCCGTGGGGCCATTCTCGGCGGAGCGATGTGCTAAGTCCCCAGCGACTCAGGCACCCAGAGTCGGTCCACCTGCCCGCACGGGGCGTTGTCACGAGGAGCACGGACGGCGTCCACGTGCAGCACGTCGTCATGGTGCACGGTCGACAGCACGTGGTGGCAATTTAACCGTCGCGTGCGCACCACCCATGGGCTTCATACCGGGCCCTCCGGACTTATCGCGGTACGACTGACTCACGCACGTCAGTACCGCGCAGCATATCGACGCCTTGTGACGTGTCTTTGGACAAGCTGAGGTCCGCCAGGTTTTCCAGCCCGGCGTTTCCCAGTCCCGCGTTCGCCACTTCAGCTTTTCGCCCGGCCTTTTCAAACCCGTCCCATGTTCTGCACCAATGCACAGCCTGTTCCGGTACATTCAGGGTAGGGGTGATCGGAGCGGCGACCGCGTCGGAACGCCCGGTCGACACTGGCGACTGGACTCCCAACTGGAGTCGGCATGAAGGCAGCGACGCCGCGCGGCTACCTGCGGACGTCTGCGGCGGCTGTAGGGGACTCAACCCCAGCTGGCATACCAGGTTGTATGTCACGAGATATCCCTGATTTCCCAAGTCTAGGCGGGCATGAGCACAGTAAAGTCCGCCGGGCCCGTGAACAGACACGGGCTTCACCTGCAGAAGCACCTGAGCTCTACTGGCGGTCAGCGCCACGCCCACCTCGGTGGCCAACGCCACGCCCACTTGTGGAGGTTCGAACATGGCGTCTCGGTGTCAGCGGTGGGCGCGTCAGAGCCGGGTTCTGAGGCGCAGTGGAGCAGCTGGCGATGAAGGCGACCACAACCAGCCTTAGGACATTTACGCTTCAATTTACACGTTTGTGCTTGGTGCCCGACGATCAGACATGTCTTCAACAGCTGCAGCCGCCCGGCCCCGTGGGAGAGTGCCAGCTGCCGTTGCTGCTGTTGGTTTCTGCTCGCCGTCCTTCCAGCGCTTCATCAGCGTGACACTGCCGCAGACGGAGTATCGCGATCTCTGCCAGACGTCTCACCGAACTCCTCCAGAATGGGACGGAGGCCACACGGCGCGTTTTGGCGGACTCTGTCCATTTTCTCATTCTGAGCTCACCATTCACCAATCACTGAATGGTTCACTGTGAGCTCATAAATATCACTAAGTTCCGGGACATCCCGTCCGTAGGACTAGTCTTGTGACGGCACGAACGACTCTGTACGCGGTTTCCACGCTGGGAGGAAACACGACAATTCGCCAGCGCTACATTCCTTTATACAGGTACAGGGAGACCTCCCCCTTTGATGACCTCCCTAGCCCGGCATACCCGCACGCACACTGACCTGACGACCCCGCACACAGCCTCACGCTTGCGACCGGCGAAGGACTGCGCGCTGCTCGCGGCGCTACCCTTCCAGACGCGTCCGGTGCGAGCCCGGACGGCCGCCCTGCGCCGGGCACCGCCCCACCTAGGTCATGCGCACAAGGCCCGCCACCGTCCGGCATCCGCTCGGCGCTGCCAACCGGCACCTCCTGGCCGGCCCAGGGCGGAAGGCCGCGCCGCCTCGTTTGGGCGTCCGATTCCACGGCATCATTTCAAAGACAGCGAAACTCAATAGTTTGGAACGCTCCCAATTGTTGCCAGATGAGGGGAAAGAGCTACGACGTCAGCACGTCACGAAGCGAGGATCACCCGCAATTTTAATTGAATATACATTCGACTGGATTTGCTTTCTGACAGCATGTAGCGTATCTGGTGGTTGCGACGAAGTACTTCGATAAACCGAACACTTTTGTGTTTCGCCTGGGCTGCAGTGAATTCCCCCAAAAGCCTGTAGAGTTTTAGTGACTCCACCTCCCTTGCTTTAGTCTTGTGAGCGTTGTGCATGCGATAGCTCTTCATGTTATGCCATGCATTTGCTAACTCATGACATGTCATGCATTTGCATGCATTTACATTTGGCATTTGCATGCATTTGCCTCTGTGGGTCGCAGGACGGTGGCGAGACACGGAGTTGCCACGGAGTTGCCAGGTGGCGAGACACGGAGTTGCCACGGAGTTGCCAGGTGGCGAGACACGGAGTTGCCAGGTGATTTGTGGACGGTACATTCGTTCGTACTGCGCAGCTGGCTTCAAGCTGTAAGCTGTTCTGCCTGCCAAAATCTAACACGGGTTTTGAAAAAAAGACGTCAGAAAACGTCCTGAAGAAACGTCAAGATGCTGCAATGCGCAAGCGTCGCGAATGGCACGGCTCATTGTTGATTATTTTCTGACATTAAGGAGGTGGAACTCTTGAAGTTGGAGCATTCACGGCCCTGATTCCTGACAACAGGGATTCTCCAGCAGATGCTGGACCCTTTAGCTGATTCGATCGTAGATCACTTGCCTAACGTCTGCCATAACTCGGTATCAGAAACCGAGCCTCCCCAAATGCCCGCCATGCAAATGGTATGTCTCAGTCAGCACCTTCTACGCAATCACTATTTTACACTTGATCAGATGTTGAGTAAGCAGATATATCCCAATTAACAGTAAAGTACACCCATGCTCGGTCGCCATCATGGCCATTATCCAGAACTGTTACCCTGGTATCACTAGGCATATATGAATTAGGAAGGCGGGACGGAATTGTCTTCACTCCTCCAGTGTGTGCCATTCCAACGGGCCCTCCGTGGCACATGTTAATGCAAACATCTCATCACCTTTGTTTAATTCATCATGTGTACATAGCAAATGCACAGCCTTAAATGCCTATTGACTTATGAACTTAAGTGCAAAGACAGAAGTTTGGGAGATAAAGCAGTGCATGACCATTAGTTCCAGGTTTCTAAAAAAGAAAAACGGCATACTTTTGGCTTCAAAGTAACGTAACGGCAGGAAACACCAGGAAAAACTATGTCATAATGACATCAATATCAGAAAATCGATACCTTTTGTTGAAACGAACACCTAATGCATGCAAACCTATTTATTGGCCAACAAAGCTTTGGTAACGGAAAATCGGCAGATCATAAAGCCTTTGCGCATGGCTTACTGAAATCAATGATGTTGACAATTCGGCTGAAAGGCACCTTCGTGCAATTTATTTTCTCTGTGGAATGGCATGAACAGGATAGGCATACAAATCTTATTTGGGTCCGTGACGTTCTATGTAAATTTTCTTGGCTGACAGATAGCGTGATTAAATAACGATGAGTAAATCATCCATACTACGGTACATCACTTAAAGTACATTACCAATAGCACATCACGAACAGTACATCACTATTAACTACATTACCTAAAACTGCAGTGAATCACAAATGGACCGAGACGGTATACTATTGTGAAACAGGTTGTGGCATTGGTTGATAGCGTTTCACGTTACGGTCAAAGAACGGCTCTTCAAATTCTTGATTTTAGAAGTAATTGAAAAGACGAAAAGCTGCTTAAGTCTTCTAAATATGTCATCAGTCTTAGAATCTGCTTTTTGATGTAGTGGCTTCCCACCACTGAATTGCAGGGTTAATGCTCTCAGATTACACATATATAACGTTACCAGGCCAGCGTGTGGTATGGGCAGAACCTATGCACACTCCTGTTGTCCTGCCTGTAATCTATTGTAATAATGGGCAGTCGATATGCCAAAGGAAAACAAGCAGGTTTTTGTTCTTGCTTGTCTCTGCGTTCTCCTACATTATTGCATTGCGTCGCTGGTTTTGGTTCTACGTCAGGTCATCGGCAGGAAGTCAGTGATTTTGCTGATGTATACGTCACACCTTTTTTAAGCACTCGACCCGGCATAGTTTGCTTCTTGTCGGGTGTAGTTTACATAGATTGATCCGGGTTAGCTTCTTGTCGGGTCACTCTTCATGTCAAGTCAATGAACGGTTAATGCCAGGGGGCATGAGTGTTGTAATGCTACAGCAGTATTCATACCATCCAATAACGCAAATAGATATCACATTATTTTCCCTCCCCAGTAGCTCCAACGTTTTGCGGTCGGTGAAAAGCAAGCGTTAGCAGAAGAGAATGCGCAATGGTTTTGGTTGTTTGATGGAGCGAAGGCACGTCGTTATCAAATGCAAAATCAGTGCTGTCAATGGACAAAAGCCCTCTCAATTTCGATGGCTGCTTGTTCAAGGGAGTGTTCTGCATGTTAATATGTTGAAGAGGGCGCCAGATATTATGGAAAAGCTCACTTGTAGCAACTGGCATACTTGGAAGTACAAAAGGCTACTTAAATGAACGCTTCTTTGCTATCACATAAATTTTGTCTTCATTACGTTATAATTTCATTACGCAATGAAACCTCTTGGGACATTACACGTGTGTTTCTCGTACGCTTTTGTATACTACTTCCGTGTTGCCATGCATTTCCTTGCATTTTCATCCTCGGCTACGGCACTTTTCTTACGTTATTCTAATTTCAGCGTCATTGTCGTCTGACAGCTGCCGTCTGCCAGTGGGATGACTCATGTTCACGTGCTCCAGACACAAATATTTCAATGGCCATATTTTGCTTGACCTTGAGCACAACCCGACCCTTGGGATGGCGCTATGTGTGTGACGGCTGAAGGCACTCTAAATTGGACGGCACAAAACAGCCTGCACAAGTTCGTCTGGGCCTGAAACAAGCGGATTTGAGGTGTTAAAAACTGGGCAAGTGTTAATTACAGAAAATGATATTGCAAATGCCTTTTTTCGGTTCAAAACGCCATGTAGATGTGAAACAGTCCCTTTCATAGGATAATATAGTTGGCACCTTCATTCAACCCCCATAGACAGGATCAGACAGAACCAACATGTTGGCGTCAAACATGAGTTAAATCAATGTGCGTCGGTCTTTGGTATACTGCAGTACGACGACATTGACCGTGAACATTTGTCTCACGTGAATTTACGGGACACTACAGCATTTGTGCACAGGTACGTGGGTTCGCTCTGTTGTGCGTGGACGGACACTTGGTGAACAAAAATTTTGCTCACTCGCAAAAAACGTCATTAATTTCCTTCTATATATTTTTAAGAAAGAGAGGTGATGAACAACAGCCCAACAGGCAAGGTGCTGGTTTGCGTTTTACGTCACGCCTATTTACATGACACTTTCATCCCAAAAAGCTGCGTTGGGTAGTGAATTCCGAGATGAGTCACGGACCATAATTGGTACATTCGTTAATGAATTAAGCCTTCCCACCTTACGATAGTTACCCAGCATCCGCACGGACAACCGTAGCGTCGAGAAGAGAGCGAACGTGCTGTGACGGTGGCAGCAGCAGCGACAGGATGCACAGCCGGATGGAACCCATGCATCCACGCACTGTATGACTGTGACCCAGCGAGCTCCCTTCGATCCAGTCTCTTGGCATTTGGAGTTCTTCGGACAGAACTTGTTGGCGCAGCTGGAAGGCGCTGCAGGCAGACGGAGATGGGAGTTAATCAGGTGTAGTGTGGCTATCACGAACTATAGGCGCAGGTCGAAATTTCCGGTTCTGAGAGCTGGTCTCTTCCCAGACACATGGAGGCAATAATCTGGTCATCTGGGCGCCAGGGTGTAGTCTAAGTGACAGCATCACGAGAAAGTGTCGCCCGTGTTGAACGTCAAACAGTAGCTGCCGAGCCTCCGTCTCAGAGCGCCCATCTCTCCTCTCCTCGCACAATGCATCGCCGTGCCAAGAACATCGCACTCGGTACCGAAAGCGCCCGTACCAGCCTGCCATCAACCGGGTGTGCACACTTACGAGGTCCCCGCCGATAGAGGGCTCCAGCGGGCGTGTCCTCGCAGCTGAAGCCTGCTGCACAGTTGCGGATCTCGCTCGGAGGGTGTGTCCTCGCAGCTGAAGCCGGCTGCACAGTTGCGGATCTCGCACAGAGGGTGTGTCCTCGCAGCTGAAGCCTGCCGCACAGTTGCGGATCCCGCACGTGTTGAGAACGCTCATCAGCGCGCCACCTTGAGTGCAGCAGTTGGTTCCTCGCGGACAGGACATGTCCCCGCAGGACGGCACGTGTGCGAGGGGTCAGCGGGTCTCGTTAGCGACGCCCGTTCTCGCAGTGGAGACGCAGTGCTACGGGTCACACGACCTCTCTAGCCGCGAGACGAAACCGCACACAGCAGCCAGCACATGGAATGAGCCTTCCTGATGCCCGCGAGCAATGCGATAGGCGAACGGAATATAACCAGCCCATACGATTCTCAAAGCCATGCGACGCTTTGCTACGGGGGGCTATGAACTGCACAGGGTCCTGTGGTGATTGGAGTTCAAGGGTTCTGAAACATCCAGAGATCATTTCGCGGATGAACTGAATCATTGTCTTACGGAACCACCATAGCTGTGTCGATGCATATCCGGTGCGAACACCACCTGAAATTTGTCTGGCGCACTTCCCAGCCCAGCTCAGGTGAGCTGATTACCAAATGACATTGGTCTGGCGTAGGTCCCGGCCCAGTTCAGGTGGGCTGATTACCAAATGGCATTGGTCTGGCGTACGTCCCGGCCCAGTTCAGGTGGGCTGACCGCCAATTGACGCCGGTCTGGCGCACGTTCCTGAGAGCCGGATTGTATTATGGTTGAGATCAGCATTGTCTTACCTGAAAACATGCGAATAAAACAGCTGGTGAGTTTGGGATACAGAGTTGTGTTTTTATTTGTGTTCGTATCTGTTTACTCGAATACCACCCACGAAGTGGCGTTTCAGGTATCCGACTAGTTAAAATGTTCGTTAGGTTCAGTTCGTTACATCACTCACGCGCTCGTGGCAACACATAATAAAACAACCTGTAAAATACAGCACTTAGAAGTATGCTGCAAAATACGACGAACTTACGAAAAAGACGAACTAGACTACAAATTGATGCTGTAAAGAACGACGCGATAAAATCTGGTCCAACAAATACAAATACGATAAGATAAAATACAATGCTGTAAATACGTACGAAGTCGAACGATGTGCCCAACAAATGTTTCAAACTGACAACAAAATATGCCAAACCCAGCATACACACACAAAGATGAATGCAAATAAATTGTAAGTACATGTGGTCCGTGTTGACTTGCGGAGATCACAAACGCGCATTCATATGACTACAATCACACCGGTGATCAGCACTGTATTACTGCTAAGGCGCATGACCTAACATTTGCATTTGAAATGCGAGTTTTTAATCCCTCAGGAGTCAGGGGTGAAGACCTAGTGGTGGTCGGAGGCAGGCCGGTCCAAGTTACCGCGGCACGTTAGGGAAAGGCTCGCTTGGTGGCTTCCAAACGGCTCCTAGGTGGGTGAAGAGACAGTGGCCTGCGGGAGAGCGTCTCCCTCGGTGAAAGCGAGGAACTTGGCTTAAAAAGAGATTGGTCAGCCTGGGGCGATTCTTTGCATCTTAGGGCTTTGAATACTTTCAACACGCCCCTCTCCTCCACTAAGTCATCAATCTGGGGCCAGCCTAGAGATTTCAGAGTCGGTGTGATATGTTGGCTGCATTTCATGCCAGAGACAATCCTGGCTGCAGTTCCTGTAACTTTTGGCTCCTAGCACTTGATCGCGCCACCCCATACGCATAAGCAATGAGATATATCTGAAACACGTAGGATTCCATAATCATTTTGAGAACATCAGGTGTAAAGTAATGCCTGATTCGGTTCAGGGTTATTCGAGTTCCGTTGCAGTTTGTGCGACTCTGTTGACATTCGCTTCCCTCGAAAGCGTCGAGTCGGTGGTCACACCGATAAATTTGATGCGCTGTAAAGGCAAAGTAGACTCTCCATCTATCGTAAAGTAAAAATCAATCACAGTTTTTCTTTAAATCATGTTCTGAACACATAAAAACGAAGTCGGTTTTGTCCCTGTTCACTTTTAGTGAGGTTGCAAAGAACCAAGCCTGAAGTTCCCAAATTGATGCTTTCAGACGATGTTTTAGTGCTTCGAGGCTTAGAGATGAGTGAGATGATGAGTGCCAATGATGATGAGATGATGATGAGATAAGAAGAGTGAGAATGCTTGGAGATGACGTGTCCATGTGACAGGTGACTGAGAAGGCCGTTTGTGACTAGGGTGAATAAGAGCGGACCGACTATGGATATCTGCGGAACTCCGTGGGTTACCGGTGGGGTCGTCTGCTCTCCACGCTTCATCTCCACGGTGGGGTCGTCTGCTCTCCACAATAAGAGCGGACCGACTATGGATATCTGCGGAACTTCGTGGGTTACCGGTGGGGTCGTCTGCTCTCCAAAATAAGCGCGGACCGACTATGGATATCTGCGGAACTCCGTGGGTTACCGGTGGGGTCGTCTGCTCTCCACGCTACATCTCCACGGTGGGGTCGTCTGCTCTCCACAATAAGAGCGGACCGACTATGGATATCTGCGGAACTCCGCGGGTTACCGGTGGGGTCGTCTGCTCTCCACGCACCACCTGTCTCCGACCACTCAAATATCTCTTTAGCCAGTCAGGACCCGCGCCGTACCACTGAAATTTTGTTATCAAATAAGATTGCCTACATGTGCACAAAAGGCAACACCCATTCCAACAGCAAAATGTTGACATGATTTGCCTAACAGCCTGCTTGAAGTCCTAAGCCATGAGTAAGAAAGACAACCTGAGCTTGGTGGTCTGCCGTGAGCAGGCAGGAATCATTCTTATCGATGCACTTTGAGACAATTTCCCATCTTCGATGTGCGAATGTGCCACATCTGTGAATTCGCAGCAAAAACGCACCAATGCCTCATGCCCTGTATAGATAATTATGAGCACTTGACTGTGCGAGCATCATGCTGTTAATTTGGAGCCGTCAGTGCTAGAACCGGGTTTCAACTCCTGCACTTCTCAGCATCTGATCACATATCGTGTGGCAGGAAGAGCGTGTCCGCGATGCAGGGATGACAGTCTCGGTCGGCCCGAACTCAGTCGGCCAGCAGGCTTTTCGCATCTCAAGGCAACGGATTTTATGACACCGAGGCCGGAGGTCCGGGGCATATGAGCTGAATGGTGGATAAGGGGGTAGATGATTGCGGTTCGGTGACAAAGGTTGGCCGTCACGCGGCGTGGACTGCCGCCAGCTGGAGATCCGCCCGTGACTGGACTGCGGACGGCACGGGCTGGTGCAGCGTGAAGACCGCACCAACGTCTGCCACCAGCTGGAGACTCGCCCGTGACTGGACTGCGGATGGCACGGGCTGGTGCAGCGTGAAGACCGCACCAACGTCTGCCACCAGCTGGAGATCCGCCCGTGACTGGACCGCGGACGGCACGGGCTGGTGCAGCGTGAAGACCGCACCAACGTCTGCCACCAGCTGGAGACTCGCCCGTGACTGGACTGCGGACGGCACGGGGTGGTGCAGCGTGGAGACCGCACCAACGTCTGCCACCAGCTGGAGACTCGCCCGTGACTGGACTGCAGACGGCACGGGCTGGTGCATCATGACGATTAACATCTGCCGTGTCCTCCCGCCGGCCCGGCAGGGCGGCCGGGATTAAGCCCCACTCCGGCCGCTGCAGGAATGGCTTGGCTTTTTCGGGACAAGGACATCGTGTCTGGATCGTCCGCGAATAGCTGGTAAGCAATGCTGCTGGGCTGGATCGGTCGAGATCGTCTCCGAAGATCATGCCGGGAAGGGCAGATTAGAAGCACTTGTTTGATGGCAGCACCGGCTGTTCGCAACACCGATAACGTTAAAAACGCCATCGGGTTACACGCTTCTCATCTCCCGTTCACCATGAGGCCACGCGTGGTCGTGGTGCCGTCACTCTGACTACGCCTGGTCACGCGGATGAGATCAGGATCGAGATCAGGTCTCTTCGATGTGTCATGGAAGAAACCTGGTCTCAGAAACGGAGACTGCGACCTGCGGATATGGGCATCGATTTCACGCGGTTTCATCTACGTTCGACAAAGCTGTGCACCTTGCTGTGCAGGAACAGCGAAAACCATGCCAGGGCCGAACCTCGCCACACCCTCTCCTGAATAGAGGGACATACTGGTGTGGCCGTGGGTTGGCTGCCTGACCCTCGCCCGATCACTTACGCCACTTGCCTGATTACTGCCCATTACCGTTCAGTCACACTCTCTGGCTGCTATCCCTAATCACTTCAAATCCACATCATTATTATGAATACGAATCTCTACGAATCCAATCTCTACGAATCCAATGACATGGATATGAGGCGGGCAAAACATTTAGACCAACCTTTCTCTTATCGGAATTATAGACTATTTACAGCATCTTGCCTTGGCCCTAAGCTGTGGAACGACATTATGGTTCCATATTTTCATATTTTTCCAATAGCTGATATCCCTGTATCAAAAACCATCGTTAAGAACCTTATCCGCAAGCATTTCGTGAACACATATTAACGTAACCAACATATTTGAAGACTTTGCCATCCTTGTGCTGTACATATCCAGCACACTTCATATTTGACCTCCTTCATGTTTCATAATCAATTTCTGATACAAAGTCATTCACATATACCCAAATTCACGGTGCTGGATCCGGGAGTTCTCCCAGCAACAAGCTCTGCTTAGCTGGGTGGACTCCCTGGACATCCAGCTCAAAGCCCAGCACAAAAATGACCAGGTAATTGCCCCCCCCCCCCGGCTTGTGTGACTGCATAGGCCTTACTAACACGGTAAATTGAGTGGTTGTAGATTATTGGGCGGTTATAGCGGGCCGTCATTAGCTGACTTTGGCTAATGACTGCTTTAAGCCTTTTCATCTATGATTTTTCCCTACCTATCACATAACACAATTCCTTCGGGTCTGCTCCGCCTCTTCCTGTTTTTTTTAACGTTTATTTCATCTTCCTAGCTGGGAGTGCCGCACTTGATTTTATGTTTTCTGGTGTTAACGTACGGTTTACTGCGTCGCTGGGATTGAGGGAGGGGCACTCCTGGTTACCTGTTCTTGGGTAACGGCGTAGAAAAAAAACAACAAAAAAAAACGTTGACTTTCAGCTGCCCATTCAATGCGGAGACATTGGTCGGATAATTCAGCTTCATCGGCAGGTGGTCCACTCAATACTCACCATCCCTGCAAATACGGTCCACTGAAGACTCACCATCTCTGCAGGTATGGTCCACTCAAGGTTCGCCATCTCTGCAAATATGGTCCACTGAAGACTCACCATCCCTGCAAATATGGTCCACTGAAGACTCACCATCTCTGCAGGTATGGTCCACTCAAGGTTCGCCATCTCTGCAAATATGGTCCACTGAAGACTCACCATCTCTGCAGGTATGGTCCACTCAAGGTTCGCCATCTCTGCAAATATGGTCCACTGAAGACTCACCATCTCTGCAGTTATGGTCCACTCAAGGTTCGCCATCTCTGCAAATACGGTCCACCAAAGACTCGCCATCCCTGCAAATATGGTCCACTGAAGACTCACCATCTCTGCAGGTATGGTCCACTCAAGGTTCGCCATCTCTGCAAATACGGTCCACTGAAGACTCACCATCCCTGCAAATATGGTCCACTGAAGACCTCACCATCTCTGCAGGTATGGTCCCACTCAAGGTTCGCCATCTCTGCAAATACGGTCCACTCAAGACTCGCCATCCCTGCAAATATGGTCCACTGAAGACTCACCATCTCTGCAGGTATGGTCCACTCAAGGTTCGCCATCTCTGCAAAATATGGTCCACTGAAGACTCACCATCTCTGCAGTTATGGTCCACTCAAGGTTCGCCATCTCTGCAAATACGGTCCACCAAAGACTCGCCATCCTGCAAATATGGTCCACTGAGACTCACCATCTCTGCAGGTATGGTCCACTCAAGGTTCGCCATCTCTGCAAATACGGTCCACTGAAGACTCACCATCCCTGCAAATATGGTCCACTGAAGACTCACCATCTCTGCAGATATGGTCCACTCAAGACTCACCATATCTGGCAGATATGGCCTGCTTAAGATTCACCATCTCTGCAGATATGGTCCGCTCAATGCTCATCATTTTTGCAGGCATGGTCCGTTCAACACTCACCACACCTATAGATGTTGTGCAACCATCTTTGCAGATCTGGTCCGTTCAACATTCACGTTCTTTGCAGATAGGGCCGCTGTCGGTGTCCTCACAGCACTCGGTGGACTTGCAGGGAACCTTTTTGTTGGCGCACATCTCCTCTGTGGGTGGAAGCATGACAGCTGAGGTCAGATCTTCAGCACTAGTTTGAACTGCT
>NW_023596461.1:38486434-38502011 GCF_011947565.3 Pollicipes pollicipes | reverse complement strand
GCTCGTTGTGGACTAGGGACGCTCCGAGAAGAAAAACGGGATAGCTTCCTCTGTATATACCGCGCTAGGTAATTTTTCCCCAGACTTATGAGATACCGCAATCCGAGGCGGCATTCATTGCCGTCAATGTGTACATTACCCGATGTGGACCCTGCTGCAGGCTGAACGCCACCATGTAAATAGCCCTCTGTGCACTTCCATTTGCATATAACTATTTCATTCGTCACTTACCACGTGGTGAGCTCAGATGCCGCGATGCTCCCGATTTGGTGCTCTTTGGTTTTAACCGGGGTTCGCTTGCAGTCCCGGAGACCTGCGCCAACAAGAAGGTCCCGTGCCGTACTGGCTACAAGTGCGAGGACCGTGCCTCCGGCCCGACCTGCGTCAGAGGTACGTCTCACTTCTGTAGCGCAGTCACGGACATTACGGCTCTCAGGTGTGTAACCAGACCGGATTTTACCGGATCGAACCAGATGTCGAGCCTGACGGATGCTGTATCCTCTAGCGTTCCTCGGCGGACATGTGCCCTGGCGTCTCCACTGCAGCAGTTTGGAGTTCGAAAGATTGAATCTCAGACACCTCAACGTGCGTGAGGCTACCCGCAGGGCAGTCCCGTCGCTTTTGTGAATCTAGTAAACGACTGACGCCATTAATCGACGTCGCTCACAAGATGCCTTTTTCACAAGTGTATCTCCCGACTTTCTATTAGTCTTCCCTCGCCGTCTCCCTGCATGTCCGTGTCCGAATGAAGGGCTGAAGCCGAGGACCATCGTCCCCCCGTTGCCCGGGGCGGGGCCTCGCCATGCTGCTGGTCATGTGCTCGTGCGCCGGCGACCGCCGCCGTGCGCTGACGTGTCTCTCCGCCGCCAGTTCCGGAGACGTGCGCGAACAAGCGCGTGCCCTGCCGGCAGGGCCTCAAGTGCGAGGACCGCCCCACAGGCCCCGTCTGCCTGCCCGGTAAGACGAGCACTGAATGGTCTGACTCCGCCCTTCACCGGAGCAGGCATATCCAAAAACATTCTCGCGATTTTGTACTTTAATGTTGTTGTTGCAAACCACAGCGAACAGTTGCAAACATTTAACAACAAGAAAACAACTTGGTCTTTGGTGGCCAGGCCTTATCTTGGCTGGATCTCCTGTTGCGAATGCGCTTTTTCTGGCATTGTTTATACCCCGGAGAGTTTCATTACTATTCCTTGTCTGTCCCCAGATCGCAGGACGTGCGCTGACATCAAGTGCTCCGCCGGAGAGCTGTGTAACGACCTTCCTGACGGACCGGACTGTGTGCCCGGTAAGACGAGCTATGTGTCTGTGCACCTCTGAGCCTCTGGCGCTTAACTGCCAGACTAGTCTGGGCTACTAGACGAAGATTAAGGTGTAGTCCAACTCAGCTGGACTGCGCCTCTGGCGTGTCGGCTCACCAGAGCTGGGTTGTCGCACACTGCAGGTTCGTCGCAGCATCATCTTCGTACGGACGCTGTCATCCAGCTTAGTCCACCGGTGATGCATTTGTTCTTTTTTAGACGTGCCGTCGTGCCAGGGCTTCTTCTGCCGCCGCGGCACCAACTGTTACATCCGTAACGGCTCGCCCACCTGCCTGCCCAACACGTGTGAGGTGCGCGAGTGCCGTCCCGGCCTCACCTGCATCGACACGCCCAGCGGTGCCCTCTGCCGGCGCGGAACGGGTGAGTGCAGGGTCACCGGGTCCCGGCCGTTGGCGACGCACAATAGCCGCGGTCGGGGTGGGCGGGGTGTTTGAGGCGTGGCGGCGCCCCACACCCGGCGAAAGCCTGCCGGGTCTGCAACCAGGCGTGCCGTTACCGCTTGTCGATCTGGCGCCTCGTCTGAATGTGTCCGGGTGCTCACGAGCTCCGCGGGCAGGGCACGGGGCCTGGCTTCGGGCTATGGTGCACTGCCACTCGACGACTCCTGAGTAACTACTGTCTCGGTCTGCAGTGTCCCGCAGCTGCACGGGCAAGTACTGCCCGAGCAACTCGAGGTGCGACGAGAGTGGACCTACGGGCGCCCACTGTGTCAAGATCTAAGCGTCTGGCTGCTTGAAAGAGGTGGTGCTGCTCCCCAGCAGACGACCCCCTGCTGCTGCCACCGGCCAGCACAGCCCAGCTACCATCTCCTCCAAACGACCTCAGTCGAGGTCCGCAAAACTAACTGTAACTTAAAATGGACAGCTTCGATAGCAAATATACAAAAACTGTTTGGGCCATGTGCCTCCATCTTGGGACATGTTGCCTTGCTTCGCTCTCCGATGGACGGCTCGTGTAAAGATGTGTCACAAAACGGAAAACTGAGCGCCATCGCATGCCGTTAAGTGGTTTAGCTCCCACAAATGCGTCGAAATACATAAATGCAGTGGAATTTATCGTTTCTCTTCCATTACGAGAATGACATGAGATGTCACTCTGAGAGAACTGGAGAAGATGTTGTTATGAAGGAACTGGACTGCACAAATAGAACGAGACAATCAACGTCTGACAATTTCCTGAACCAGAATTCCCTCTCCGCAGAGAACTGGACCAGATATGCTAAGGCACAGTAAAATGTACAGTAATGGCACTGGATACAGCCCCTCGCCTGAGACAATGCACTCTCCTCGCCAGCAGTCATATCTCCTTGTCCAATCGTTATCTCAATATATGTGAACAGGACAGTGGAGCAAGCCACTATCGAAAACCAGACTGAATCCCGCATAATTCACGACCACAGACCTTTTCGGAATGATGCGTATCGAACACGGAATATGTCACGGGTGGATCGCAATAGGCCCTCGCTCTGATTGGCCGTTTTTCATAATGTAGACTGAAAAGGGGCGGGGCGATGCGACACCACCCCTGCCGTTTCCAAAGGAAGCAAGATACAACCTTGATGGCGAATCAGGAACTACGGCGTTATGTAGGCATAGCATGCCATGCTGCCTGGTGCTGCTTAGGACGCGTCTTTCGCAAAAGTTTCAGCCCGGAGACTCTGACGGCTCGTCATGGCCACGGATGTTGTGCAGCAGCGCACGCTTATCGAGATGTGTCGCGTCCGGCGCATCCAGCCAACCTGAGGTCTGCAGCGATCAGTGCGCTATAATACCGACTAGCCGCGATTTCCTCCGTGGTATGATGACTTCTTGTGAACGGCACTAATTTTGGCCAACTTTGAAACGATTCGCCATGACAGAAACAACAAACTAATGAGATCCGTGAGAAAGAAACCATGATCTGGCCGGTAAGTTCAGCTGTCATTTGGCGACGGTTGGGTCCTGGGTTGCCAGCACATTGAGAGAGAGCACCGGATATTCACCCAGACTGCCAGCTGTCTGCACGACCTCCTTCACTTTAAAGCCCGCTACTCGCTCCGAACTATCTTGGTCGATCCGGCTGATGAACAATACGAGAGCGTTGTGAGTGGACGGTGTACCGATAGTAGCAGTGTGGCGACGCTTTCTGTGCTCGGTGCGCACCTCCTGCGGATCATCTCTCGCGACACGGGAGATAATCATGAGATGTCACCTAGCTCGCCCATCCGAAATGGTCGTCCAGCTCCATCGCAATGCTGGTATTCCCCGACGAGTGGAAAATTGTGTGTGTGTGGTATCCACCCCGAGATCAGGCGACTTTACTGTACCAGTCAACAAAATCCCAGTATCTGTTTGATGCATGCTGTCAAAATTCTTGGAAAATTTGCTTTCAGCCAGCTGAGCACGTACCTCCGCAGCAATGGCATTCTGAGTCGCGCTCAATATGCTTACCGGCGAGGTCACTGTATCGAGGACGCTCTGCTCGACACTGCCGGAGAGCTGGCGAGGAATATCGACAGCGGTGAGGCATCTTCATTAACAGCTGTCGACCTATCCAACCGACCGACCTGTCCAAGGCTTTCAACAGCGCTGATCATGACTTCCTGTTAACAAATGTTCAGTGGTACGCCGTGGGCCCCGATTGGTCCAAGAGTGATTTGAGTGGCCAGAGGCAGGGAGGGCGGGGGGGGGGGGGGTGCATGGAGAACTGACAGCATTACCGTCAGATGACGCAGTGCCCCAGGGATCCATAGTCGATCCGCTCTTATTCCCCCTTTTTATAAACGACTTGCCCAGTCCCCTGTCACATGGCTACCTCATCTCATGTGCAGATGATACTCCTCAGCTCCCGGACGACCCTCCTCCCGAGAAGCAGTCTCGACACACTTAAAAGTCGTCTTAAAATATCTGTTTGCGAAATCCTGGCTTGGCTCAGCGCAAATTGAAAATCAGCGAAGATAAAAATGACATTGTTTTCAGGAAGTTCAAAACATAATTTCAAGAGCAGCTGTGATTTTCACTTAACCATGAGAGAGAGAGAGAGAGAGAGAGAGAGAGAGAGAGAGAGAGAGAGAGAGAGAGAGAGAGAGAGAGAGAGAGAGAGAGAGAGAGAGAGAGAGAGAGAGAGAGAGAGACCATCTCACCTTCACGGCACACCAAATTTAGTTTTCGGTGTGATTGTAGGAGAAGCTTGTGTGATCGTTGAGAAGCTCTCGCTTTCGTTGGAGAAGCATGTCGCCAACGTGATCCAAAAATTCGTTTGGTTGGTACCAGGGGGTAGAAGTTTAAACTTAGTCTGAATTCCTTAAGATCACGAGAGTGAAAGTATGCAGCACGACGCTAGCACCATTTCCATGTTGGCAATGATACCCGGCAAAACATATTTGGGGTAAGATACCACCACCGGCGTGTCATCGCGTATTTTACGACAAAGGCGCCGGTGGCATGCTTGCTTAGGCCATGGGTGTACAATATGAAGAGTAGAGCTCCAACAGAAAACCCCTGGAAGACTTCCTAGTTGATGAGACGTGGAACTGAAATCCATCAGTCAAGTGGCGAAGAGGGTAAACTGGAACTGTAAGCGTGACTAGACAAGAGGTTTTTAAACCAGGCCGTATTGATACATTACAAATAAAATTTTGTAATCTATTTTGAGGGATCAATTGACTCTCATCCGTGGCACCCAGGGCCAGGTTTGAAACTGCCAGGAGACAAGATGTCAGGAGACCGCTAGGGTCAGACAACGTGCTGTGTCAGGGTAGGAAGGTGTGTTTTGGATAGATGGCAGTAAAGCTAGCGTTTAACATACTTTTCCGTAATTAAAGCAATGACAGGAAGGGTGAAACCGGAATGATAGCTGGTCGGGTAGTCTGAATCACCGGACCTCAATGTGGGGTAAGCCACCGCGTGTTTCCACACTCAGGAAATGTTAAGGTTGAGGCAGGTATCCACAATATGCAGCAGGGCCGCTCCGGTAGCCACAGACATTTGGAAAATCCCGGTGTCCTTTCCGCCAGGACCACAAGTGGATGAGCTCCTCATGCAACATGCAGAGCTACGAACGAGTTCAAGACTACCAGGTTCAATGGCAAGAGAAGGCGCCGACCTGAGGCAGTCGAACAGTTACTTCCGGCGCGGAGTCGCCACCTTCCGCCTCTGCGAGCACGCACGGGCTGACATCCACACACACAATAAACTGGTTAAGGGGAGTGTTACCTACGGGCGTATTTGAACATATTCGTGTAAAATCTCAGGACAAGTTATGACTGATCATAGCACTGCGGAGTGCAGATGCGGCACCAACAAGATTTTACAGAACAGTTGACCTGAAATATTGTTAGTCCAAGTTATGGAGCCAACTTTTGTTGCAGCACTATCATTGTGCTTTACTTGCAGCCCCAGATTTCATTTCTGGCATGGGCGCATACGAAGCATTCAAGTGCGATATAGTTCCTGTTCCCTGCGACTGAGCGCGGGGACTGTCCGCCTCAGTAGATCAAATGGTTAGTGTGCATACCGTCCGATTCATCAACTTGCGGTGGCTTCGAATCGTTTCGGCCGCTAACTGTCTGCGCTGGATGGATATGATTTTACGGCCGGTGGCAGCGGCTGCGCGAAAGGCCAGTTGACGTCAGAGGGTAGGACGGACCGTGCCGGACATGGCGGTACCTTAAACTTTCGCCACCAAATTTTGCTGTTGACCTGAAATCTCATGATCGGATGGAAGGGGTCAAAGCTCACACCCCAAACACTGCTTAGTGTGAGCTCTGAGCTCAGAAATACATTTATTCAAAAGGTTCGGACAAATGTTTAAAAAGAATTCACGTCAATTTCGCCTAAAAGAGGCATGGGAATTGCATGGTAAGGATGTTGACAGCAGGCCGACGAACAGCAGGCACAAGGACTTAAAAAATGGCACCTGTAATCCGAACAGTTAACGACAGCAGACTCTGCTGCGAACCGTCGTCAGCTGTTAATAGTCTGCAGGAAGCACTCCTTAATACTTTTTACTTGCGCTTTCCGGGGGGCTTAAAAGTGGCACTTTTAGTATGAGTACCGTCGGTGGAAACGAATGTTTGTGATTGGCACAGTGGGCCGCTTAAGTGCTTAGCGAGAAGTACATTGGTGAAAGTTTTAACTATTGCTTTACTAGACCATGCCATATGCCGATGGTATGTGCCTGTCCTGTAAACAAAGCTTTGCAGCCGACTCAGCATTAAAGTGAACAATGTGTTACAAAGGCAAAGTGCGTTTCAAAAAGAAACAACGTCCAAGAGAGACCCAACCGGGCAGGTAGGCTCAGAGACACATGTTCTGACGGGTGCTTTTGAAAGTCAACAGATTATTCGTAGCGGATGGAAATAAAGACATAGCAATGTACTTAAACTTCCCGCTGGATTGCTTTATCCCTGGACCCAGTTGGATATAGTCTAGATTACACATGAATGCCGGATATCGTGAGTCATTTTATCTTGCTCAAACGCAACCATACTGGTACTAGCATAGCTGTAACTTATAGCAGTTAGCCGTGCGCCCCTTTTAGCGCAAACGTTTTAACACGCGCCGGGTGGCCGGCTGAATACCTTTTGCTCGGCTGAAAGGTCAGTTTGACCCCTTCCTGAGATCTCAGGCACTGAAGAGAGCTAGAGACACCAAATTCACAGGGTGTAAAGGTCTGCATTTGGACTGAACTGTTAGTCTGTCAAAACTTGGGGTTCCTGGGTCATGACCTTCGGGTCAAATAAGGTCAAATGAGACCGAACTCCAGATTGGCGTCCAAAGTGCCCCAGAAGTCTAGACGCCTGTTTTGATCAAAAGGTCAGTGGTGCTCATTTAAAGTCAGTGACCTTTTTGACCTTTTGCAGGTTATGGTGACCAAAATTGTACAAGGCTGCTTCGGGTTTTGCATTTGAATACGTGTCAAAAACTACGGTAGGCAGTATGTTCCTAAAAACAAGATGTCTGAGTCATTTTAGGTCAGTGACCTATTCTGGCCTTAACGAGGTCCACGGAAGATGTATGATGCGGTTCCTGTTATCAGTTAATTTGAAATGAGCATCAGAAACTGCCCCATACTGCAAGGTCTAGAGTAATAAAACAGATTAGTTTTGACCTTGGTCCGGCCTTTACACCTGACCCAAGGCCAGTGGAATTTGTTCATTCAGTTGTTGTAATGCTTAAGAAACTATCTCAGAGATGCATAGTTTCGTCTAACACTCCATTGTTGTATCAGATTGAGGGACTCCCTAGAAATTATCTTCGCTGAATCCATGGCTTAGCTTTGACCTAGGTTGGCGACCTAACAAGGTACATCTTGTTTTTATACCAAACGATCTGCTATTTTATTGTCTACAGCTGTGCAGAATTTGGCGCGGTTACGCCTAGCCATTCGCAAACCATTCTGGAAAAACCTTCGGGGGTCAAATTAATTCCCACCAGGGCGCGTGCCAGCACATGACCAGGACCATACCCCTTTAGCTACGGAGCGATAACACTGTCAGGCACCACGAATGTCGCTAAGGCAGGAGTGGCAAAAAATTTTGTACGGGTACGTGCAAAAACTGCATTACCAGCAATACATTTTAAGCCGTTTCCTTCGCATAGTGCAATCGAGACATCGATGTACCCGTGAATATGTACTGCGAGTGCTTTAGGCACCTCTGCCATGCTCTAACCAGTTATTTGACACACCTGCAAATGTTCAGCTATGCAATAAAATTCACACAGCAGTTCTGCTTCGACTAAGGCCTGACACCCTCAGTAGTGACTCGCAGCGCACTGCTTGTACATGCACCGACTGCTTCTCATGCGTCACCAGCTATTCAAACGTCCATGAATGCGTGCCTAAAATACATGAGCTTTCCAACTTGCAGCCACCACTGCCACCTCTCGCGCAGAAATGTATGAGATCAGCCGAATCGTAAGCTTCAGGGTCACTCTTACCGCACTGCCGCCAAATGTGTCGAATGTTGCAAGCCGTCTGCTTTAAGTGTAGCTAAATGTGACGCATCCAGACATCTGTTATTCAAGGTTCGTGGTTGCGTCAAACTGCGGCATCAGCCCCGTGAGCATGCAGTGCTAGAAACCAAGGCCAGAGGGAGGACCACAGAGCCCACAAAACTGTTGTCAGCGTCATCCTAACGCAGTGCTGGACGCTATTTGGCCCCGCTCCCGCGCGACGTCCCGACCGGTTAGCGTGCGAGAGGCGCGAGAAGCGCGTTGACCGGTCGGGACGTCGCGCAACTCAGCTCAAGCTCAGCACATAGTCAGCGGTTGTTCTCGTTATAGTTCGGTCGCGTTATTCTCGTTATAGTCCGGTCGTGTTATTCTCGTTACAGTTCGGTCGTGCTATTCTTTTTGTTCTTCTTATGAATTTGATCCGAACCCTTTGAATGGATAGATTTCTGGGGTCAGCGCTTGCGCTAAGTAGTGCTTGTTGTGTGAACCCTGACCCTCACCATCCGATCGTGCAATGCCAAGCAGCAGTATTTAGTTGCGAAAGCTTAACGTGCCGCAATGCTCGGCACGGTCCGTCCTGCTCTCTGACGTCAAATGACCTTTAGCGCGACCCCTGCCACCGGCCGCAGGCCATATCTGCCAAGAACAAAAAGCGAACGCCCTAAAGCGACTCGAACCCACCCTGCCATGTGTGAGTGGATGCAGGAAGGCGCTCTAACCAACTGAGCCACCGGGAGGGATTTTCGTTATAGTTCGGTCGTATTATTCTCGTTTTAGTTCGGTCGTGTTATTCTTGTTCAAGTTCCGTCGAGTTATTCCCGTTATAGTTCGGTCGTGTTATTCTTGTTCAAGTTCGGTCAGGTTATTCCCGTTATAGTTCGGTCGTGTTATTCCCGCAATAGTTCGGCCGTGTTATTCTTGCTATTGTTCGGTCGCGTTATTCTCGGTATAGTCCGGTTGTGTTGCCTGGAGCCCTGTACGCCGTGATAGGAAATCATCGGAGGGACCTCAGAAAGCCAAAAAGGGGCTGCATAACCAAAGCCGGTTGTCCCAGGCGGAGCAGCCCCGACAGTAGCCTGGACCTGCTGCTAGGCTGCTGCTGCTAGGACCAGCTAGGCTGCTAGGACCAGCTACATGGACGGCCGAAAGCATGGCCGGTGTCCCCCTTGTTCTGTCTTCATATTTCTGCTGCGGAGGATCGCATCGCTAAGGCGAAGCAAAACGTTGTTTTTTCATTGGGGATGCAGCAGGGGAAAATAAAATGTCTGGGGTCAGTTCCACGCGGGACAGGCGCAAGCCGAGTCCTTTTCACACGATGGAATCCTGCGACGGTCGAAGGTCCATTTGACGGGCTCAGGACTCTTGTCCATCTCGCGGTCCCTGGTTGCATCGAGGCCCGTCAATCATGTCGGGAAATCCTAATTTCGGGGTGAGCCTAAATGTTACAAGCCTATGCCCGTGTTAAAAAATCATTGTTTTGCATACATTCATAAAGGATCGTTTCAGCAACTCTTACGAAATGAAGGTGGCTCGCAGTCCACTCAGCTAAAACCATCTATTTACCATATTTTACAAATCTACTGATTCCCGATCGTCAGGATAGTCCATAGCCAATTCAGACCCTCTTGACTGTTGTCAATATGCAGTCAAGAGCTTCGCCCTCGACTGGATATTGCTCCTCACATAGTGCCGAGATCTGTCGGACATCGCCGGCCCCATGATTACCTTGAAGTCTTGACAACTGCTGGGCCAGAAACGCTGAAGGTCGATTTGGCTGTTTTGGGTCCTTTCGCCTTCCCAGGTGTTTTCAGACGACCCTGGACGCCCTAAAACATCCTGAGGGTCCGTACTTGCTTCCCGCCCACCGTTTGGAATCACCAGCGTGTCGGCTGCAGTGACCAGTCAGCCGACATCGACTCCGTCGAATGGTCCGCCTTTATGTGCATCAAATCCCCTGACCATTGAAATCGGTATACCGCTGCTCCCCTACAGGTGTTTTAGTTCAGAGCAATGCAGCTGTTCATCCCAGTCGCGTTTAGGGCCACTTGACCGCTTAGGAGACCCTTGGTTATTTTGGGTCTTTGTTTCTGCTGCGCCATTTCACAATATTGCGCCATTAACTGCCGCAGCCACTTGAGCGTTGATAGACTCTCCATCGATATGTGTGTATTCCCAAGGCATATTGCTCCTCTTGGTAATCACATATCTTTTAAGTGATCACTCATCGCAGAGAGACCTATAGCCAATCCAAGCTTAACCAGGCGACCAGGCACGATCAAAGGCGCTGTTCAATCTTTGAAATATTAAGCAAGCCTCAGTTATGATGAAAGAGCTCACCTGTGATAAATGTTGTACTTCTAAATGCCAAAGACCGCTCTATGCAACGAAATCTCACCAATCGGTAAATAGTACTTAACACGTCATTGCTTTTTTTCGTTATGCGACGTCTTGATGACGTCAGAGTTGCAGCCAGACTTGGCGCGCCAGAGTTGCCGCTGCGGCGCGTGGCATGACTCACTTGTGGTGCTTCTAAGCGCCGCAAGGTGATGTTGGTTTATCCGTGTGAGTTTAACGCACGGGTGTTCCGTGCGTGTTTCGGTCTTTCCGTGGTGTTCGTGCCTATTTTTCTGTGATGGCGCCTTTGATTGTTACCAAATTGTGGCGCGGTTGCGGTGCTAATCTTACGTTATTTGATTCCCTATTGCATGCCCGTCATATCTAGCAGCTGTGCCAATGCCTGTTTTATTTATCTCGAAATGCGGTTTGTGATCGAGGCATGCAATCAGCAGCGCAATCTGCCCTGGCTGGTACTCAATTGTCTTCTATCGTTGGAATACGTGGTACTGAATTACCGCAAACACGAACAGTGAAGCTGCTATATTTTTCCCAGCCATGAGTATAACACAGTCAACGAGTCGGGATGTTTTGATGAACTGCTTACGATGTCATATATGCCAGGGTGAAATTCCCGTAGGCCGCGCGTAATAAGCTGCGCGGGTTCACCCACTTCAACTCAAATAAAAGGCATAAAAGTAAAAAATATACAAATTTCAAGGACAACAAGGAAATGGCTGTGAACTGTAGGAAGTGATCATAACAAAATGGCATCTCGGTTGGAGACCCCGTACGAATGTGTAACAGTCTCTTTAAGAACCCTATGAAGTTGTATTAAAGTCTGAGATGTTAAGGACTCAAAGAATGGGCTAAGGGGCTCATTATATTCAACAACCGCTCGAAGACAGGTTTGGAAAGATTATTACGAGCTAGGTCTAAGTCAGATACGAGCCGTCAACGTCAGATGAGTGGACCTATTGCGGCTTCAGCGGTGCGACATCACCCCGGTCACGCTTTTCAAGAGTGTTTTTCTAAGCTTTATCGCTTTCTGGGATTGGAATCCCTCGCTGTTTGATCAGATGACGTATCTCTGCAGCATTTTAAAAACACCAATAATTCACTTCTACCATCGATTGAATCGGGAAACGCAGTGTTTTAACATCGCAAAAAGTGGAAGAACGAGGGTCGGAAGTAAGTTCAGATCTCGGCGACCGGGCGGTGCACCGACGTAAAACTAGCTATTGCTTCCCATCGGACAATCGCACCGGTAACGGTGCGGGACGATGAGCTCAGACTACAGACTATCACATTACATCGTGCACAAACCACGTTTTAAGTCAACCGGTTCACCTGTTTTGACGAGTTGTGATTCGTTTTTGAGAGAGTGGTGGTTTTTAGATCTCCCCAACCAGAGAAGAGGAAGACGCAAAACTGTCTGCCGCGGTGTAGGTGGCTTTATTGGCTATGACCATGAACAGATATCTAGAACATCCGACCCATGCATGCACGAGGAGTAGACTAGATGTCACAGTTTCTGAACCGAATCTCGAATACGACGCCGTGACCCAGACCGAGTGAGATCAACCCCTGTAAAAATGCACAGGAAGGTTGTTCTTTTCATCGTTGTATTCATGATGATGATTATTTAAAATGTTAGCACATTATGTAATGTTCCGCTTAGAATTTCTAGCGCTGTAGATATATGCAAGTTCGTCCTTTCCTGCGACTGAAATTGTTACACGTCGTCAATTTCTACCTGGCTTATCCTTTATCCAAGATTATGGTCCACTCATAAGGGTTCAAGGTTTTTCGGTACGCGAGACGCGCGTGAAAAACAGGTGACATCACAAGAAAAAATATGACGTGCAATGCATGCACAAGGGTGCTTACACCGGGTCCAAAGATGCCTCGTTCATCGCAATGTAAGTGATGGGAAGGTCTAAACATTCGGATAGATCATATTCGTTAAATCGTTGTTTGATTGTTTTAAAATAATTTCCATACTGGCCAACTATGTCGAAACGGGCGAACAACCTCATGGAGATACAAAAGCAATGTAAAAATGTTGTGCGATGCCTTTTTGCGGTACATATTTTGATGCATGTGTGCGACACATATTTCAGACCATGAGGCAGAGTTTGCCGAAGCTGGTTGCCCTTCCTTTGTTTGTCCTCCAATCCTTTGTTTAAAGATCACTTCTTGGCCACCTTGCAGCCAAAAGAAATGCGTTTTTATTGCCGAAACATGTAAGATTAGCCAAAACCATTACTATTTCCAATGGAAAAACATGTTATTAAGTGAAATGTATTTTGTAAAACAAAATGTCCTGACAATCCTCAGGGAAGGCAGTTTGAAGATTTATGCACGGATAGTAAACATCAGCACATGTATGCAGGCAAGTTTATGCAATTAGGATATTACAATGTTTTTTTTTTAAATTCCACTTGTTTGAGTTCTCGAGGCTCACTGCATGCCGTTGGCGAATTGTTGGTGTTATCAATATGGTGATAGTAGTCACTGCTGTGACCATCTCGCTCGTTGAATATCTATCGCTGGCAGTGAGGCTGGGTCAATTTGACCCCCTGAATCCTCAAAAGTATATAACTCATATCCATATAGTATACATATAGTGAAAGTGAATTGTACTGGTGCATGATGCATGATGCTCTTAAATGCCCTGGGATTATTAGGCTGTGGGATGACTTATCTATTTCCAGTATGCTCTACCATTGTAGATCTGACTGTCATTTATATGTATTTCCAGTTTGAACTACCATTGCAGAAACTGTTATGATGATGCATGAGGATCCTTGGTATGAGTACAACTTTGTTAAGTGGTAGAACCTCTATATCTGCACGCTTACATTAGGAGCTGCTGCTGTGCCCCATTGCAAGCCAGGGAATGGGTGTGGCTGCCACATTTTCAAGTGGCCCACTTAATCATTCAATTGATTGCATCTGAAATGATCTGTTGGTTTGATCTTGGATCAGCAATGCATGCTATGGAAGTTGTGGCTCAGGATGAGTAACATCGGAACAGTTGTGCGGTCAAATGCCGTTGGGTGAAGGGAGATAACCAACTGCACACTGAGCATGATTGGGGATGTGATGACATTGGCATGTGCTGCATGGTGGGATGCTTGATAAGCACTTTTTTTTTGTTTTCTGATGTTAAGTGCTAATGTGCCTGATTTGGTGCATGCATGATGCCAAAGCCAAAGGCTTGGGAGTTTTTGGGCCTTGCTCGGAGCTGCTCACACTTACGTTTTGTTCTGATTTTGGAGTTGTATGTCAGCTGCTGCTGCTATGCCCATTGTTGCTAATGGTGCTTTTGGCGATTTAGTGCTGGTGAAGGCAGGCTGCATAGCTGGGCATTAAAATCAGGTCTTTTCTGTTGAGTGTTAGTTCCATGCCTTTTGTCATGGGTAGGATGTAGAGCTCAGGTTGAGTTATGGAGAATCTTAGGGTTTCAGAACCTAGTGAGGAAGTGGCAAAGAGGCAGAAATATATAAGAGGCAGTAAGAATGTCTTGTTGGAGAGACTTCAACCTGGCGCTGAATGAGGAAGGGGTGACTCCAGGTGAGTTTCTTTCCAAATGGGAGGAGTTTTCCGAGGTTCAAGATCAAGAGTAGCAGGAAAGGGATGTGATTAGGCAAAGGTTTCTGGGAACCAAATCAGCTGGCACCCAAAGGACAGCACTGCTCAGGTTTCTGTGGCTGAATATGTGACAAGTTTGCTCATGGTAGAAAGAGCTAGGAAATCTGCCAAGAAGGCTGGACCTTTGGCAAGGGTGTCTGTGATGAGGAGAAGACATCAGCTCCTTCAGCAAGAAATGAAACTTAAGATGAAAGAGAAAGAACTTGAACTTCATGCTGAAATAGCCTAGACTGAAGCCAGGGAGAACGTTATGACTGGCACTCAAGCAGCACTGGGCAATATGGGTCTTGGTCTGTCAAAGGCACAGCACCTTGAACATGGGGAATCTGAAGGCAGTTGTGTCAGACCCTAGACAGATGGTGCATGTCAGTACCACTTGTCCAGATGTGGAGGTGCTGGCTGGTGCAGAGGGAGGAGTTCAGGGTGCAGATCTCCAGAGCAGAGAAGGAAGACTTGTGAGGACAATGATGGAGCATTCAAGAAGAGTAGCAGTACTTCCTAGGGTAGAAGTGGCTAAGTTTGGAGGTGACTGTACAGAATTTCATCTCATTATGAGGGCCTTTGATAGCAAAATTGCCAGCGACACTGATGATGATGAGAAAAAGCTCCATTTTTGGACCAGTATCTCTACAGTAAGGCCAGGGATATTGTCAATGGCTGCTTGCATATGAAACATGACGGGTACCAAGAGGAGGCTTGAAACTTGCTTTGCAAGGAATATGGGTATGATAACTCTGTGGGGGCAGCCTATGCTGACAAGCTTCGTGGATGACCAGTCATCGTGGGTGATGATTGGGTGCCATATGACCATTGTAGTCGGTGCGCCCCAAAGCCTAAATCACCATCACCACCAAGGGTGATGATGTGGACAACCTTGATGAGTTCTCAATATTCATGACAATGTGCTGTTATGCTGTTGGCCCCTTATCAGCTGCTTCAAATGAGATGAATCATCCAAAGACAATGAGACATGTTTGTGAGGAACCATCCTTCACTCTCCAAGACATGTGGTGCAAAGTAGTTGATAAAGTCCGTGGACAAGAGTGCAGACCAGTGCTATTTGAGAACCTTGCAAAGTTCATCTCAGAGGGAGGCCAGGATCCAGACCAACCCACTCTTTGGAAGACAGACAAGCCAATCCAAGAACATGGACAGAGCCAATCAGCACCAGAAGACAGCGCTGGGTAGCAGCTGGGTTGGACGAGCTGTGGGTCACCAAGGTAGTACTAACCTGACCACACAGATGCAGGCAGATGGGTGCTCCCAGGGAGCTGAGACACGCTTGTTTTGTGGTAGGCTCCACGCACTTCAGATTGTCCAGGGTTT
>NW_023596461.1:38478934-38481434 GCF_011947565.3 Pollicipes pollicipes | reverse complement strand
TCGGCGGCGCGGAGGCAACAGACCCACGTCGGCCGCGCGGAGGCAACAGACCCATGTTGGCCGCGCAGAGAACAGACCCACGTCAGTCGCGCGGAGACCAGACCCACGTCAGCCGCGCGGAGGCAACAGACCCACGTCAGCCGCGCGGAGGCAACAGACCCACGTCAGCCGCGCGGAGGCAACAGACCCACGTCGGCCGCGCGGAGGCAACAGACCCACGTCGGCCGCGCGGAGGCAACAGACCCACGTCGGCCGCGCGGAGGCAACAGACCCACGTCGGCCGCGCGGAGGCAACAGACCCACGTCGGCCGCGCGGAGGCAACAGACCCACGTCGGCCGCGCGGAGGCAACAGACCCACGTCGGCCGCGCGGAGGCAACAGACCCACGTCGGCCGCGCGGAGGCAACAGACCCACGCGGCGCGCGCGGACGGAGGCAACAGACCCACGTCGGCCCGCGCGGAGGCAAACAGACCCACGTCGGCCGCGCGGAGGCAACAGACCCACGTCGGCCGCGCGGAGGCAACAGACCCACGTCGGCCGCGCGGAGGCAACAGACCCACGTCCGCCGCGCGGAGGCAACAGACCCACGTCGGCCGCGCGGAGGCAACAGACCCACGTCGGCCGCGCGGAGGCAACAGACCCACGTCGGCCGCGCGGAGGCAACAGACCCACGTCGGCCGCGCGGAGGCAACAGACCCACGTCGGCCGCGCGGAGGCAACAGACCCACGTCAGCCGCGCGGAGGCAACAAACCCTCCTCAGCCGCGCGGAGGCAACAGACCCACGTCAGCCGCGCGGAGGCAACAGACCCACGTCAGCCGTGCGGAGGCAACAGACCCACGTCAGCCGCACGGGGTTCAACAGACTACGCCCGCGACATTTGGTTAACAGACCCGCGCCCGGGCATGTGGGCAACAACGCCCCTGGACGGTGGCAACAGTCGACGGCGCTCAGAGGTGGTGGTGGACGTGAAGAGCAATGAGAGAGCTCGATGAAGCAATAAGGTCATGGTGTCAACGCCATCAATGCGGACCAATGTCAGAGCTCCAGCTGGGTGCGATGCGTAGGCGATGTCCCACAACGGCATGCGCCGCAGGTTTATAAGTACTTCTGGATGAATGACCCCAGGTTTTCCCAAACCACCGCTGCCGATCATTGGAGATAAATATGTGGGATTTGCCGACCGGCCAAGGAAATGCGGAGGCCCATAGGAATTCCCGGCACACCGGATGGCGTGCCCCGCGGTAACGGCTCCGGAGCTGACCGCAGTTTTAAGAAGGGAAGCTGACGTCACATGACCGGAGTACTGAGGACACTAATGTTACAGGGTTGAGGCCGATGAGCTCGCTCTTCAATGAAACATGAAAGGGAATGTTCCACATTTGAAGGCACTGAAGCAAGTATCAGATATGATGAAATAAGCTCATTTGTAGTTACAGGTATATTTCAAGTGGAAAAGACTGCTCCAGGCAACACAATTTCTGTTAATTTAATGTGCTCCTCAATGGGTTATTGTGTGATGACGTCCTCGTACCTTGCAAAGCATTAAATAAGACCCAATTGACGGCCGTCATATCTGGAAATCGTGCCGAAGATCGCCAGATATGACCGACTCGAAAGTTATTTTCATTGTCCATGATTACAGCACGGCTGATCGAATGGCAAGATCTGAAGGGCGTTATTCTGGCACCATGGATGCCCGGGTGACCTTGAAAAAGTCTCCCCGAAATAGTTGCACATCTTCGCGGGCGTGTAGCTCGGAAATTAGAGTGGTTAAGGTCTTAAAAGGGGCAGGGCTATAAGCTGTTCTGAATGATTTCCAAGAAGAGTATGCAGAGCTTCGTTCTTTGAGTTCAGGTGCTCACGTGGTTAGAGCTGCACAGACGTGATCTTTTCTAACGCTTTGTTTCGTCCTTGTGTGCTTGTCAAAAAAGAGAAATAAGACAAGTTTGTGAGATGTGTTAGCAAACGGTACGGTGATTGTTCTGGTGATGCAAGGAAGTGCCCAATCGACTTCGAAAATAAACTGTCTGCTCATCATAGCAGGTGTAGAAAGGATATTTGACATGCGAGCGCATTAACAAACCTTGTGACAGGATAGCATTTCCTCATGTACTCAAGGGCACATGACGAACGACGAACGAAAGTAATTAATGAAACGAAGTTCAATTCGCGTCCTGAAAGCCCTAGGCATTTCATGATTTTCTTAATTTACTTGGGAAAGTGGTGGTGTATGGAAAGAGCGTCTCCAAATCACAAGTAACTGGTACATCCCCAATAATTTTAAGAAGTAACACCGTTGCCTACATATTTTCTGCTGATTGCTGACCTGTGCCCTGTACGATTGCAGTGCACCGCCACCGCACCTCAGCCCTGAAAAGGGCCGGTGGCGGCCGACGTTACGACCCTCCCTCTCCGCTCCACTCCTCGCCATCCTCGGCTGCCACCGGGTGGCCGGCCCCGACGGCAGGTCATGTCCTCTCCGCTCCGCTCCTCGCCG
>NW_023596461.1:38473202-38477934 GCF_011947565.3 Pollicipes pollicipes | reverse complement strand
GCGCGGAGACAGCCCACGTCAGCCCGCGGAGGCAATAGAACCCACGTCAGCCGCGCGGAGGCAACTGACCCCACGTCAGCCGCCGCGGAGGCAACAGACCCACGTCAGCCGCGCGAAGGCAACAGACCCACGTCAGCCGCGCGGAGGCAACAGACCCACGTCAGCCGCGCGAGGGACAGACCCACGTCAGCCGCGCGAGGGACAGACCCACGTCAGCCGCGCGAGGGACACCCATGTCAGCCGCGCGAAGGGCAGACCCACGTCAGCCGCGCGAGGGGCAGGCCCACGTCAGCCGCGCGAGGGACAGACCCACGTCAGCCGCGCGAGGGACAGACCCATGTCAGCCGCGCGAGGGACAGGACCCACGGTCAAGCCGCGCGAGGGACAGACCCGCGTCAGCCGCGCGAGGGACAGACCCGCGTCAGCCGCGCGAGGGACAGACCCGCGTCAGCCGCGCGAGGGACAGACCCACGTCAGCCGCGCGAGGGACAGACCCACGTCGCCCGCGCGAGGGACGGACCCACGTCAGCCGCGCGAGGGACGGACCCACGTCAGCCGCGCGAGGGACAGACCTACGTCGGCCGCGCGGAGGCAACAGACCCACGTCGGCCGCGCAGAGAACAGGCCCACGTCAGCCGCGCGGAGAACAGACCCACGTCAGCCGCGCGGAGACCAGGCCCACATCAGCCGCGCGGAGGCAACAGACCCACGTCAGCCGCGCGGAGGCAACAGACCCACGTCAGCCGCGCGGAGGCAACAAACCCTCCTCAGCCGCGCGGAGGCAACAGACCCACGTCAGCCGCGCGGAGGCAACAGACCCACGTCAGCCGTGCGGAGGCAACAGACCCACGTCAGCCGCACGGGGTCAACAGACCTACGCCCGCGACATTTGGTTAACAGACCCGCGCCCGCGGCATGTGGGCAACAACGCCCCTGGACGGTGGCAACAGTCGACGGCGCTCAGAGGTGGGTGGCGTGAAGAGCAATAGAGAGAGCTCGATGAAGCAATAAGGTCATGGTGTCAACGCCATCAATGCGTACCAATGTCAGAGCTCCAGCTGGGTGCGATGCGTAGGCGATGTCCCACAACGGCATGCGCCGCAGGTTTATAAGTACTTCTGGATGAATGACCCCAGGTTTTCCCAAACCACCGCTGCCGATCATTGGAGATAAATATGTGGGATTTGCCGACCGGCCAAGGAAATGCGGAGTCCCATAGGAATTCCCGGCACACCGGATGGCGTGCCCCGCGGTAACGGCTCCGGAGCTGACCGCAGTTTTAAGAAGGGAAGCTGACGTCACATGACCGGAGTACTGAGGACACTAATGTTACAGGGTTGAGGCCGATGAGCTCGCTCTTCAATGAAACATGAAAGGGAATGTTCCACATTTGAAGGCACTGAAGCAAGTATCAGATATGATGAAATAAGCTCATTTGTAGTTACAGGTATATTTCAAGTGGAAAAGACTGCTCCAGGCAACACAAGTTCTGTTAATTTAATGTGCTCCTCAATGGGTTATTGTGTGATGACGTCCTCGTACCTTGCAAAGCATTAAATAAGACCCAATTGACGGCCGTCATATCTGGAAATCGTGCCGAAGATCGCCAGATATGACCGACTCGAAAGTTATTTTCATTGTCCATGATTACAGCACGGCTGATCGAATGGCAAGATCTGAAGGGCGTTATTCTGGCACCATGGATGCCCGGGTGACCTTGAAAAAGTCTCCCCGAAATAGTTGCACATCTTCGCGGGCGTGTAGCTCGGAAATTAGAGTGGTTAAGGTCTTAAAAAGGGCAGGGCTATAAGCTGTTCTGAATGATTTCCAAGAAGAGTATGCAGAGCTTCGTTCTTTGAGTTGAGGTGCTCACGTGGTTAGAGCTGCACAGACGTGATCTTTTCTAACGCTTTGTTTCGTCCTTGTGTGCTCGTCAAAAAAGAGAAATAAGACAAGTTTGTGAGATGTGTTAGCAAACGGTACGGTGATTGTTCTGGTGATGCAAGGAAGTGCCCAATCGACTTCGAAAATAAACTGTCTGCTCATCATAGCAGGTGTAGAAAGGATATTTGACATGCGAGCGCATTAACAAACCTTGTGACAGGAGCATTTCCTCATGTACTCAGGGCACATGACGAACGAACGAAAGTAATTAATGAAACGAAGTTCAATTCGAGTCCTGAAAGCCCTAGGCATTTCATGATTTTCTTAATTACTTGGGAAAGTGGTGGTGTATGGAAAGAGCGTCTCCAAATCACAAGTAACTGGTACATCCCCAATAATTTTAAGAAGTAACACCGTTGCCTACATATTTTCTGCTGATTGCTGATGTGCCCTGTACGATGCAGTGCACCGCCACCTGCACCTCAGCCCTGAAAAGGGCCGGTGGCGGCCGACGTTACGACCTCCCTCTCCGCTCCACTCCTCGCCATCCTCGGCTGCCACCGGGTGGCCGGCCCCGACGGCAGGTCATGCTCCTCTCCGCTCCGCTCCTCGCCGTCCTCGGCTGCCACCGGGTGGCCGGCCCCGACGGCAGGTCACATCCTGAGACGCGACGAGACTCTTCGGAGTCGAAGATTGGCTCGCAATGCCCGGCCCGACCGCCCCGCTCGACTACATCAGGCGGAGTAAACGCCTCAGCGGGCGGCGGGCACAGCAAGGTAGGATGGTGCAGCCCTGGACGCGGCACACCAGCCGGCTTGGCCACCCAGCGGCCCGGTGGGTGGCGCCGTGGGCGGGTGCTTAGTATTCGGCACTGGAAGATAGGGCACACCACCGGTTTGTCCTTCGCTATGCGAGGACGTGACTCAGCACTGCAGCTGCAGAAGTGTCATGTATATTGCGTTGCTTCATTTCTTGGGCTGGACTCCAATGAGGAGGTTTGGTACGATATGATGGCTAAGTATGTATGCAAATTACAATGAAGCGAGCGAATTTTATTCCGCTCTGGATTTCCACTCCGCCTTTTAGGCAGAAGCGCTGCCACCACAAAATATTGCTTTCTCCGCAGAGAAGAAGAAAGGCGTGACTGAAGAGCAGCCAATTGCCAACGGAATGAAGTGTGCCGATCCAGCTGTCGAGTCGACGACGTCAGGCCGTTGGGGTCTGGCTGTGGTTGTGCGGGGCCCTGGGCTTAGGACTCTGTTGCGGTCGACTGCGCTGCTGCAAGGACCGCGCAGCCGACTGTGTGATGCAAGGACCGCGCAGCCGACTGTGTGATGCAAGGACCGCGCAGCCGGCTGTGTGATGCAAGGACCGCACAGCCGACTGTGTGATGCAAGGACCGCGCAGCCGGCTGTGTGATGCAAGCAAAAAATCAAAGAAGCCATGGGCTCAAATCAGCGTGTTCTGAAAAACGAAATCAGCATTGAAGCAGTCCATGAATTGAATTAAATTTGAATCAGTCAATCAGCATAACTTGGAAAAAGAAATATTTCAAGTGCGAGAACGTGTAACAAAAACGTAAGAATTTCCTACGTTGGTCGGATCCACCAGCTGAGCGATTAGTTCTGGAAATATTTGGAAACTATCCGCGGCATGGCAGCGTCAGCAAAGTATCCTGGTCTCTGTCTATGTCTTAGGAGGAAGTTTTTGGAGGTTTTTGATTTTTGGGGATGTATAACGTTATACAGAGGCGTAATTTTACAGAAAAAGTTGTTGTGCTCAGCAATGGAAAATGACGAGACTCACTGGGAAAATGCGCCAACAAATAGGGTTCTCTCCAAATTTCGCCAACTTTCGCCGCAAATTTGGGTTCGGAACTCCGTTTGATGGGGAAGGGCTGGAGACTGCATAAGAATATGCACCCCTGAGCTAACTCGCCAAAGCTTTGAACACTCTTCTTCCTCAAATGCCTTGCGCGCATATCACACAACTTGATGATCCCTCGTTCTCATGTGTTAAGTGATATGGTTGGTGTGTTGATATTAACTTGAACTCAATTATTGTTCTTTGCCCAAAATACTGTAATCCGCTCTGCTATTCACTTGAGACATTCAAGCTGTCTTTCTTTGCATGCATCGTTGTGGATGGCTATACGCAGCAGCACGTTTGCCTCCTGCTCTTTCAGGCTGGTTCCATGTTAATTCAACTGGTCCAGACCGCAAGAATCATCGAAGAAAATCAAGAGCAAGAATCGAGTCAGACGCGATTCAGAATAGGGTAAAGGCTAGAAATCTGAATCACCGTCAACCAACAGAGAATTTGAAGCATTGTTGATTCAATTTTCAACCTTTATCAGATCAAGCACAGACGTGATTTATACATGACGTTAAATTGATCATGTTAAAGACATGCAATTTAGACATACTCTTCACATATGCTTTTAATATTCCTCTAAATAGGATTTTGAAATCACACGAATTTTCCAAACAGACCATCATCTTACCGAAAATACGGATTTAGGGGATAGTGCCACAGTTTTGGCTTCTAGGTGGAAATTATGTTTTCGAATTTGTTGCGAGGGCGAGCGGCCGGCCGTGGGTTGTTGCCGATTTATGAAGTGCTTGACGAAACAAAGAACCAAGGTTTTGAGTTCCCTACCATCCCGCTGGTCAAATGCCTCGATAAACAACAAAACTACAGGTGGTGAGGACTGAAATGGAGTGGAGGGGGCCGCGTACTGTGTGCCGTGGAATGCGTGCTGCGTTACGTGGGCTGTGTGCTGTGTCACGTGGGCCGTGTGCTGTGTCACGTGGGTCGTGTCCTGTGTCACGTGGGCCGTGTGCTGTGT
>NW_023596461.1:38471222-38472564 GCF_011947565.3 Pollicipes pollicipes | reverse complement strand
GTCGTGTCCTGTGTCACGTGGGCCGTGTGCTGTGTCACGTGGGTTGTGTGCTGTGTCACGTGGGCCGTGTGCTGTGTGTTGAGTGATGTATCGCTTCGATGTTGCGCTTCGTGGTTTCTGGAAACCGCGAGACATTGCGCTTTCATTGTCTATTTAGGCAATAAATGTATTGGCTCTTATGACACACCTTAATCACATCAAGTCACTGTATTCACTACATGAATTCTCGCGTTAATTGGTAAGTTATAATCACAGGATTTTTACGTTTAGCAATATGCGATACTTTTTAGTGATTTTAAGTGACCAATTTATTCTATCGGTTTTGCCGTTCCCCCAAAGTTGTGGCCTTTGCGAAGATGGCCTCGCGTGTGTCTTGGAAATACATGTCACTCGCCTAACTAACAGCTTCATTTACAACGCGGCGGTAGCTGACAAGTTGTATTTGGCATTATTTGAAATACACGTTTAACTTGCGTAACTATGTAACAGTCCAATATAAAGCGCCTAGAATCAACCACTGTAACAACATGCAGCAACATCCCGGCTTTGATACCCGTGCCTGCCTACGCTCGATAGACTGTAACAAAGAAACACAGTGCTTCGGGAGTTGGACCCTTTCAGAGAAAGCCTCGTGCCAGGCGGCCGTGTGGCATCGATCTATTCCGAGAGGCGTGAGCCGGGAGGGGCGACGACCGTCAGCTGCCGGCATGCCCGCACTGTGGGCCTGCAGTCGGCCGCTCCCCCTGGCAGTGGGACTGCAGTCGGCTGCTCCCCCTAGCAGTGGGACTGCAGTCGGCCGCTCCCTCTGGCAGTGGAACTGCGGTCGGCTGCTTCCCCTAGCAGTGGGACTGCAGTCGGCCGCTCCCCCTGGAAGTGGGACTGCAGTCGGCCGCTCCCTCTGGCAGTGGAACTGCGGTCGGCTGCTTCCCCTAGCAGTGGGACTGCAGTCGGCCGCTCCCCCTGGAAGTGGGACTGCAGTCGGCCGCTCCCTCTGGCAGTGGAACTGCGGTCGGCTGCTTCCCCTAGCAGTGGGACTGCAGTCGGCCGCTCCCCCTGGCAGTGGGCCTGCAGTCGGCCGCCCCCCCCCCCCCCCCCCCCTGGCAGTGGGACTGCGGTCGGCCTCTCCAGCGCCTCGTATCACAACGAAGCCTCGGTGAAATGGCCATAATGAGCGCGGGCGCCGCGCCAGTAGCCGGCCTGCCGTCCCCTACGACGGCGGATCAACATCGACGACGCGGCGCTCCGTCTGCCGTTTGATCAGCGCCCGCACTGCTGCCGCTCGTACAAAACCCACCTGCGCCGTTCGCACGCGCCCGCTCGTCCCGTCGTCACTGGAAGCCTC
>NW_023596461.1:38386222-38466222 GCF_011947565.3 Pollicipes pollicipes | reverse complement strand
GCCCCACAGAAAGAAGCCGGGAGGTGGCAGGTCAGGGGACGAGCCACTCGACCCACGTGGGGTCGGCGACTGATCACTTTATCACCGAAGTCATCCTGCAACTATTCTTATGACTCGCGGAAACAATGAGCTGTGGTTCCGTACTGTTGAAACCACTGACTTGCGTATCTGTACATGCGTCCTCTGTGTAGGGGCGGCCAGAACTTCTTCAAGACTTCGGTGCACCGCCGCTTATTCACCGCCGCGAGCCCGTCGTCTTCCTTGTGCAAGAACAACCCGATAAGCCCACTGCGTGGTCATCGCCATCCATGTGGTACACTTTCGCTGACTGCAGGGTACGCTTCATTACGATGTCGGGCATGGCGTCTCCCCGGTACGCATTATTTTTGCGTCCACATCTGCCACTAAACAAATATGTGCCTTTTCAGTAAGCAGGAGATCGTCAGGAAAGTTTGACTTCTGCTTCTGAACGTCAAATGGACACTGCAGTCGGCGTGCAAAATCATTAAACAACAAAAGAGCTTCTCAGAGAATCACTGACACATTGTACAACAAAAGATCTGCTCAGTGAATCACTGAGACATTGTATAACAAAAGATTTGCTCAGTGAATCACTGACAGATTGCCAACCATTTATGCATGCCATACGGCTTCGAGCTTTGGGAACACACCAGGAACAAACACACAGAACACAACAGGTGAAGTTTCAAGTCTTTCCAGAATAAGTGCGTCAGACAGTTTGTCCGCTAGAAAGCATACGACATTGTCCAGAGAGCACGAATGCACTGATAGCGCACATTGCTTTTAATCCGCCCGAATTGTTGTTGACCGATCAGAACATCACAAACATGCTTTAGGGATGTGCAAAGCGTGCCGTTACTGCGTCATGTTATGGAATGTTACGACTGCAGTGTTCATGTAAGCGATGATGGGCATGGCGTCAGCTGGCAATCGAACCCGGGCCCTTTAAGTGATAGCCTCCATCGCTAATCACCGATACATTAAGCTCTCCACTAGTAACGCCATAATAATTGCCAGGCGCTGTTCTACTAAAGCCCCTCATAGTATGATCAAAACCAGTACGATCTGCGTTACTCAACGAGCGTACGGAAAGGTATGTCAAATGTGAGCGCCTCTTAATGAAAGATCATCGAGTATTATCGGTCTTATCTGTTATAAAACATCAGGGAAAACAACTGCAACGCTGCAGACCACTGGCAGTGTCAAAATTCTTGCCGACGTGCGGAAGTAACATGATGGCAGCAATGTTATATAGGTGTATGCAGCAGGCATGGTAATTATTACCGATGACTAGGCAGCCCTTGAATGACGAACGAATTGCATATATACACATGAACCCGAAGGTTATGGCCTGTAGTGCTGTGCATGCGCGTAACAGCTACTCGTCGGTCGGACAAAGCATAATCAAAACTGATTAGTGCATAACTGAGGAGTCGGACATACGTGCGTGAAACACAATCGAAAATGGTCACAAATTGAAAATGCTTCGGTTTCAACTGAAGGAAAGCTGAACAAGAAGCCGCATGGATCGATCTTGGAGCAGGATACAGAGGCGCATGCATTGACATCCAGAGCACACGCACGCACGCACGCACGCACGCACGCACGACGCACGCACGCACGCATACACGCACCCCCGCCCGCACGCATACACACGCGCACACACGCACACGCACACGCACACGCACACGCAACATTTGTTATGGGTAGCATAGTAAAAAACCATATGGCACGGCAGAGTAACTTCCCACAAAATGAAGAATGCGAAAAGTGATCTTGACAAAGTACTTCAACGAAACAACATTTAAGCAACCAATAGTCACGTCAAGAAGCGCTGGAGATAACCAATGTAGGAGGTGGAAACCGTAAACGGGGGCGGTTTTACGCGGCCTTCAAAAGGACTAGCATTTGCAGCAAGAGGACTCAATGTGTTTGGAATGAGTCCATGAACACCTTTGTTCATGGACTGACCATAAACATCTTTGTTCATAGACTGTTCTGTACTGTTCCAGATGAAACTAAACAAGACTTAAGTGAACTTAAAATAACACATTTTGCTGAGGGCTGCCACATCGTTTGCCTCCACCCATTTCTAACTTTCCAGGCTTTGCCCTGTCAGCCACGCAAATAGTTTCACCGGACATC
This sequence comes from Pollicipes pollicipes, assembly GCF_011947565.3. Lineage (NCBI taxonomy): Eukaryota > Metazoa > Arthropoda > Thecostraca > Pollicipedomorpha > Pollicipedidae > Pollicipes > Pollicipes pollicipes. The sequence continues at coordinate 38,464,056 of NW_023596461.1, read as the reverse complement.
TTTCAGAGTTCCTTTTTTAGGAAGATGCGGTTGGATGCATGCGTTTAAGTTTACACTGAATAGCACTGGTGTCGATTTCTCAAAAAAATTGGTGGGGGGAGGTCTCGGAAGTCGCTATAAGGAGACAGGTGGGAAAACTTTTTGCATTTGTCCACTTATAAAGTATATATATATATATATATATATATATATATATATATATATATATATATATGTATATATATATGTGTGTGTGTGTGTAGCCTTCTTTACAGAATAGTTTGCAACAAATGCTTTTTTTGAAGTGCGTAGCCACCGGAATCACATGTGGAAGCCCAGCAGTTTGCATCACCTTCTTATAAACGCACGTGTTTTGTGATGCTGAAAGGGCGAAGTTGCACCTCCATCTTGCACCTCCAGGAGTGAAATCAGCACATAATTTACTCTTATTTGCTTAACAGTTCTTTGCGTATTGATCTATGCCTTAACGAGAAGAGCGTTCACAACAAATGTGGCTTTGGGAGCTCGTTTACACGTGGGTTTTCAATAAACCGAAGTTTCATCGATAACACATATCCATTGCAGCTCACGTAACACAAAACGCAGACACTCCCCATGCATCAGTTACGAAAATGGTCATCAACATTTCGTCACATAGCTTAAGTAGATGCCCTTCAGTTAAGAATGTCTTTCTGCGCTCATTGCATTACATGCGCTTTGCAAGCCTGCTGTGTTTCTGGAGGACACTGATCCAAGACCTTGCGACTCTGAAGAGAAAACGACCCTAATTCGCTTCAGTTTGAATGTGTGGTATATGAAGCTCCGTAATGTCAAGGTCATGCACAACGCAGTGTGAGCACAAGGCGTTGCCGCTTGAGCTGGCTCTTTAGTTGTCACATACGATTACACTGATATACTCGTGCACAATGACCTCACCCGCGCAGGTGCGCAAACAGAATCTGGGTAAGGGGAGGGACACAGGACTGGCAAAGGGGCCCTCTCTTGGTGTCAGGATCCCATCTAAAACATTACAAGATATGACCTACTTGATTATAAGTGGCACAATTTGTTCCGTCTGATTTTAATACGCACCTTATTTACTCAAACAAGCCAGAAGGCACCGAAAGATGCCATTCCGTTAGCATTTTAAAGTAAATAACCATAAGAAATCAGGTCTTAAATGATAACAGAAAAACCTGTCGCTTTTCATTTTGTACTTTTTCAGTAAACTCTTTCTGAGTGATCGTCGGTGTCGAGGGGCATCTCGGGACCCTCTGTGACCCTACAAACACTATTCCTGACCCTTTTTGGCCACTTGCCAATACCGGACTTTTGTGGGGCAATGTTATCCCCGGACCTGTAATAGGATGCCCTCATTGAATTAGGGGCTCGGCCGATGTAAATCGCGGACCCAACCTTATGTCTGGCTGGGAAATGGGCCCCTGTCCCAGGCCAGACGTTGGAGTAATCTATTGACGAATCCGCCTCCACCAAAGTAGTGTTATTTTGCAACATAGGTCTGGAGAGCTGAGAGGGAAAACCCTAGCCATAGATACGCTAAACAACGGGTTTCTCCACGGATTTGACCCACTTTTCTCTCAACGTTATGAAGTTGGAGTCACCGCCCCTTCCCCCCCCCCCCCCCTTACCGAAAAGGGAAACTACACCCCAGCTCTAATACGTTTCCTCGCTATTCCTTGGCGGAAGATGTTGACATTGGGAATCATTATCAGTTTGTTTGGCGTGGATCGTCGGAACCAGGTTCCGGTAATCTACGGAAGGTCGATGTCATGTAGCTCCGGGCTTTCTTAGACGTGTACAGTCTTGGGAGTAAGGAGTACAAGTTGATGTGCGGGGCTATTGAAGGCTGCCACGGAATCCCCCGGCTAATAGCCGCAAGGTGGGGTGCAGGTGGCAACTCAGCACCCGCGCTAGGCATGTTGTCAGGTAATTGCCGCTATTGGTTTAGTCGGCTGGCGTCGATCAAGTCCTCGTAACTGTTCCATCGAGTGCTCACGTTCAAGTGGAGGTCGGCACATCTCAACCGTTCTTCCGAATGCAAACGGCTAATAACCGGGTTGCGTTTTTTGGGGTCCTAATTTCGATTAGTTTGTTTTCATCTTGTGCTTTCAGAACAAAATCACGCAACATGTTGCAGTCTCTAGAACATGAAACATCGTTACTCAGAATAGACAATGTCACAACAGTAGACCAGCCAACAAGACATACGAATCGCAAGACTAGAATTATGCATCGTGCCGAGGAAAACAGAAAATTATCAGCTGAATATGACATTGCAATTTCCTGTCCTTGGTTTCTTTATATGTGAAACAAGAAAACCCCGCTTTTCATTAAATATGATATTGATCTTCCATTGTCCATACCCTGCCTTACTTTTGCGTTGGAAGGCTGGGGGGGGGGGGGGGCTGAACTCGCCTTCGCAGTGACCCACCCAAAAGAATATAAATCGATACCCGTGTAAAAAAGTTTTATGAACTCATACTTTCATTTCTCCGACTTATTATTCTCGGCTGCGCCTCGTCCAATAACTGGAAGAAACAAAAGTGATGTGTCATAAAACTACCATCTAAAACTGCTTTAACTTAACTGAACCGAGTCGGAAATTGGTCAGACGCCTATTGAAATTTTGGATAAAAAGTTGAACAGCCCGGTCAAGTTTGAAGGAAATGGACGTTGTCTGTTAATGGCGGCCTAAAAAGACAGATTACCCATGTTTGCCTTATTTTTCATTTGTGGGTGAATTGGGCATACATTTGATGAACTGATGATGGTTATGATTAGCATGTGGTTACTTTCCTAATTTGAAATGGATCGCATTAAGGATTTGTCAAAAGTGTAAAGCGTTTGGTCTACAAGGTATATTTACTGAGGTGGAACCGGAACACTAAATGCCTAACAAATTTATTTAGAGGTCATCTGATGGGGAAACATCCCTTGTCAGAGAAACGTTTCAGTTGTGAAAGTGCGTACTTAGGTTCCACGACACATGTTGTCTTCTGTCTCGCAACTAAAAGCTGGTGGTTATGAAATACCGTGCCGGCAAAAACGGAGACCGTACTGCCGGTTGTTTCCTCCAAAACTTTGAGCTTTCGCCGTGGGAATTTAATGATCACATCAAATGCCACAAATAGGTCAAGTGCTACACTTTCCCGTTGGTATGCGAATTTCCGTGTTCTTAGGAAGCGGAATGCCAGATCACGTTTTTAAAAGAAATGTCCACGTCACGTTACAAGTTCTCACAATCCGTCGTTCCCAGCAACCTTCGTTCTCACCAGGTCAAAAGATGAACTGCTAAAACTTCCGGCAAGTACCACCAGACTTTGACAAGCATAGCTTAAAGCCTGCAGAAATACGTGCTCCCTCCCCCCTTTTTTAACGAAATCAAAAGGGCAGTTTGACACTCCAAAACCTCATGGCACTTTTTTGAAGATCGCCTTCGAAAATTATGTGTGCTCGCGTGCTTAGCGTCGTACTCGCTCAAGATCAGTTTTATTTCTACATCCGTTGCAGTTCACGGTCGTGGCGAAAAAACCCACGTGCCCAAAACATGTTCGATAACAGATTGACCTTGATCGCGCGCGCCAAACCGTGTGCTGAGTTACGTGATAATACAACAGCTTTCCTGTCGTCATTAAACAGAACAGCGATTGCATCCGGTTCCATTTGATCCGTTTGCCAACCTTGACTTCCTCTCTGAAATATGTCCGGTCGTGGCAGAGCTGTTTGGAGCCACCGCCACTGGCGTTTAGATAATCGGAAGCGTCCGAAGTGTAACTGAAGTGATTGACCATAGCAGCAGCTAGCTAACACATGTCAAACTCAGTATCTATCTGCAGCTAACGCTCTACTCAGAATGCACACCGCGTTGCCACCTCCTGGAGCAATGGTATTCACGCCCAACTCACGGTCCGCTTTAGGCTCGGAAAAAAACACTTTACGTCTGACACAGAGGTAGAGATAGGAGTAACTCGAGTTGCGGAGCATTTGAAAAGCTAGCTCCGGTTCTGGCTCCGTTCGTAGCCTGCATTTGTATAAGTATCCTACAGGAACGGCTGACTCTGTGATGAGAAGTGGACACAGTATGTCATCGCATTTCGATGTTAGATACATCAAAGATAAGTACGGTGTATGGTACATCGAAGTGGTGTTCACGCAATAAAGTTTCGCGTTCCTAGTTTGCTATATGGTGACCATAAATGTTTGAGCAGCTATTGTAAAAAATAAGACCATACAGCTAACACTTCTATGCCCAACAATAACCTGTCAGTGTGTATTCATATTAAAAGAAGAAAATGCCGCATCTATGCATTTAAGGGCAACCAAATCAGCTTAAACTAAGCTTTTGCATCATTGTCGCTTGTAATGTCACTGGCTTAAGACTGGCGAAGACATTGGGAAATGAGTCAAAATACCGCAGTCTAATGTTCTCATTTTGGCCGTTACATTACAACCAATGACATATGTGGAGAAAAAGCAGTGCAAAAGCTATGGCACGCGCAGCTTCTTCACCTTACCTTAGTTAAACATAAAGCGTGGTAAAATGTCTGACTCAGTTCTCAAACTGCCTCGAGAACTTTCACCGAATGTAAAACAATTCGGCTCTGGTTACTTCTAGGCCAGTTTTGAGCTCAACCTTAAGCCTCGGCCAAGGCGTTCCAGCACCGCACCCAAGTAGCTAAGCAAATAGTTGATTGCGCTGTTTTGCATGTTTCACTTAGTCACGCAACGTTTAGACGCCAAGCGGCGCAAAGCATATTTGGGCAGCAGACGGAAGATATGTTTACAGCAGTTGTTGATACTGCAAATTGGCTTCTGTGTCGTGTGTATCATATCAAAATAGGATATCGAAAGTTTTTGTATTTGAACATTTGCGTCGCAAAACTTGAGAAGGGTAGCAAAACAAATGAGTGTATTTTTGTTTTTGCATTTTAAAAAAGGTATTTGGCTATTCCTGACGGCTAAAATAATATTAAAAATATAAGCTGCTATATGATCGAGTTGCTTGCCCTCTCACAATCGCATTAAAGACTGATATAAGGTCACACATACCTTGCCTGCAGGTTTGTATCTTCGTTTGTATGCTTCGGGTCTCATAATTGTGCTCATTTCCCACAGATGAGAGCACTAAAACAATGCCCCGATGATAAGAAGATTTCATCATCTGTCCCACTATCGATTATCGTAGCGTATACCGTTGAGAATAACTGTAAACACAAATATTTAACAAGGTTGAACATGTCCTCTGCCGTGGACATTATTTCCTGTTGTGTTAAGATGTTTCGATACCTATAACATAGGAACCATTTGCCGTGCAGCTACCCTCCTGTTCACGTGGTATCGTGCTGGACAACCACCGCCATTGAGTAATGAGTATATGGGTAGTTGTACTGATTTATCTTAACACGCGCTTGGGTGGGGGTCAGATTGCCTCCCCCCCCCACTCCGAAGGTTTTTCCGGAATGGTTGCCGAACAACGCGGTGTAGCCACGCCAACTTTTACATAGCTGTAGACATTAAAAAGCGGATCGTCTGGTATAAAAACTTCAGGTGTACCTTGTCCGGTCGCTGACCTATGGCAGGTCAAAATCAGGCTATGATTTTAGCGAAGGCAATTTCTAGGGAATCGTTCAATCCGATCCAACAACGGAGTGTTAGACAAAGTCATACATATCTGGGACACTTGCTTAGACAACACAATAACTGAATGAACAAACTACATTGACCTCGGGTCAGGTATAAGGGTCAGACCAAGGTCAAAAGTAACCTGTTTTATTGCCCTAAGGTTAACTGTATAGGGTAGTTTCTGGTGCTCATTTCGAATTTATTGATAACAGGAACCACATTATACACGTTCCATGGACTTCTTTAGAATAAGAACATGTCATTGACCTAAAATGATCCAGATCAACATTTTGTTTTAAGAAACATACTACCTAGCGCAATTTTTGTCGCTTATTTAAATACAAAACTCACAGCAGTCTTGTATGGTTAAAGTCACCATGACCTTCAAAGGGTCAAGCGAGGGCAATGACCTTAAATAAGTGTGTGACCTTTTGCTTAGAACAGGTATCTAGGTTCTAGGGGTCCTTTGGAGACCATCCTGCAATTTAGCATTGTTTTACCTTATATTACCCAAAGGTCATGACCTTGGAATCTCAAACTGCGACTTAAGTGAGTTCATGTACAGGTCAACATACCTTGTGCATTTGGCGTTTCTAGCTCTTTTAGGTTCCTGAGATCTCAGGGGGTCAAATTAACCGCCCACCCGAGCGAAGGGTATCGAGCCGGCCACCCGGGCCGCGCGTTAATAAGTTGTGCCGCTACTTTCATGGCAATCATTATGCAATGTTTGTTTTTGTGTGTTTACATGGTATATCATACCGATAGATTAGTTTCAGCATTTTGCTAGCATTTAACGGTGCAACCGCTTGTTAGGAGAAGGTCAGTTATTTTCGGCCCTAAAAATTAATAATGTAGGATGTCGAAACTGTTTCCATAAACGTTGATGGGTTATTTCCTCTTTGTACCCGTTGGTCCATTTTGGATTACACCCGCTTTCAACATGCCGTGCCCAAGTTCGGACACCGAGCCCACTGAGTGCTGAAGTGTAGATCAACCTAATGCACGCCTCAAGTCTAATCCATTCCGGTGATTATCGAACAACAAAGGGCATTTCCGTCCCCAGATGGGCACTGAACTGATCTTTGGACCGAATTATCGTGTTTGATAATGATAGATGGGGGCAGAACGATGTTTTAAGTTGAGGAAAAGGTCATCTTTGACCTACAGTTGGTTTCATACTTCCAACCTCAGTGCCGAACTAAATCTGCTGGTAGGGTAAAGACGAAATAGGTCGGTTCGTTTGTTCTGAAACAAACCTGCTGGCCAGGTCACGAAACTCACCGAAATAACGTATATTTGTCTTGTGATATCTATGCAGTTACAGTACATACCGGATACTTCGGTGATGCAGATAGGGTCTCCACACATTTTGGTTTGCATTGGGCCTGCAGAAGCCAAGCATGCTTGACTGTTGAAAGCCACTTAAATTGCGTGATCGAAAAATATGTGTGCAGAGACTGCAGTGCCAAAGAGGCAACAGAAATGGTCTAGGAGGTAATCGCCCCTGCGCCCTCGCAGGCCAGCTTACGTCCATCGGTGGCATCGCTGACCACGTCGCCAGCTGATCGCAAGCAACGAGCACAACATGTTAGATAATGTGGCCTTGAATCTTACCAACATGTTCAACGATTTTAAAACGGGCTGTCACCGATGAACTTAAACGGTATGTTCGGCCGCGGGACGATCACTTTGATAAGACGCGCGGTCACCAGTGCCGATGACAGCCCGCTGCACCCTACAGGTGAGTATGCAATGGAATATTGACAGCAAAGATGAACACCGCATTGCACTCCGGGTACTAGCCCCGTTAATGGCATCGGCCAAATGGATGGGACGTCACAAAAAAACAATCGAAAAAGTAACGTTTGGATGGACCCGGCGCGGGCACCGACCTTCACCGTTGCAGTTCAAGGCCATCAAACATCGAGCATCGGCATTGACTATTCCCTCGTGTCGACGAATTACCGCAAACGTCAGGTGAGGCACTGACTCAGCACCAGCGGCCGGTATCGTGGCATCAACACCTTGCGTTGCTGTATGTGATTCGCATCACTTGCACTGCGTGGATGGTTGCGCATGTCATCTTGAAGGAGTCAGCCATAACGTTTAGGCGAGCGTTGCCGCATTTCGCAATGTGTTTGGTCCTGATTCATGTCTGTGCGTCTGTCTGTGCTGATGTCAAAGGGTGGGCTGTTCTAGAGTTTTATATTCGAGCCCCTCTGCCGAGCGGGCACTACTGAATTAGACAGGCTCAGCGGCCTCTAAGCCTGCGGACATTACAGCCTCTGGGGATGGCCCGTTTGAGGAGACTCAGGGCCGCATGGTGGACCCCATTAATTACTTCAAAGAGCGAAAATTAGCATACTTTCTAAATGAGCTAGGCGGAGCATACTTCTTGGACAATGTGACCAATAGATATACGGAATTAAGGTCGTCACTCAGAGATGTGAGGTGGGCGAATGCGGGAGACACGAAAAAAGGTTCCAGACTGAGCAGCATAGCAGATATACGGAATTTAGGTTGTCCCTCAGAGATCTGAGGTGGGCGAATGCGGGAGGCACGAAAATAAGGTTCGGCGACTGAGCAGCATGGCAGACAAACTAAAAGCTATGTAATTATTCAGGAAAGACAAGTGTGCTTCACCGGAGCTCTGGCAGCCTCATGGTGATAAACAAGCGCTGGCGTGCTCGTTCCGCTAAGCAAACGAGCTGAAGGCTTAAAGGCAATGTGCCACATTTGGAGCATATTCAAAAGATAGGGTGTGGTGGATCCTTCGGACATGTTATTAATAATAGTAGCTCTGGGGAGTGCAACCATATCACCAAAGAAACACGATAAACGAATAAAATAACTTATTTTCGAATCCATCATATCTGGCCAACAATTTAGAGCGGCATTAGATTTCTGTCTTCTCTTAGCATTCCCCGACATCACACCGCGTGTTGGCAGTACGTGTGCACGCAAGACACCGTTTCCCAGATAAAGTCCACGGGTATTTTGGCTCCGTAATGAATTTTGTACACAGTGCAGGGTGGAAAGAATACACATCCTGTTTTCACCAGTACATAGCACAAGAATGACAAGTCAGACTGAAAAATGCATTGTTGTAAAAGATTCACGAACAATGGATATTTGAATCGTGGAACTCAAACGGTTTGTTGTCGCTTAGGGAACTCTATAGCACGTGCTACCGGGTGAAGCCTCTTTTCATGGAAAGCAGAGGCTTGCGCACCTCGCCACCCACTGCCAACCTCGCCGTCGGTGTCACGTGTGATTCTGCGCTTCATCTGGCTAGTGGCTCTTCTCAGCTCGCCTTAGTCTCTGAGGGCTCCCGCAGGGGGCATCGGTTGCGGTCGGTGGAAGAGGCTAGCGTCCCTTGGGTCCCGGCTCTGGTAGCGAATGGACAGCCCAATCTGTTCATTTCAGGGCCTGGAGATCCTGCCGGTGCGTGAGCTCCTGCTTCTTCTCCCGCCCACTCCCTCCCCGCCACCTAGATTTCCGCATCCGGTCCTTTCACCACTCCTCAGCCCCGTTTTATCGGGGTCGCCGTGCCACCTTGCCCACGTCCCCGGATTGATCGGATGCTGGTGGCTGAGGGGCGCGTCGTGCGGGTCAGTAATGGCGCGTCCCAACACCCCACTTTGGCCGGGATATCCAGGGCGTGGGGGGGGGGGCCGTTGGACCCCACGCGGCTCTAGCGGCTTGTCTCTCGCGCTGCGGCTGGGTGTTCCTTGCGGGCCTCCGCATCGGCCTAAGGGGTCAAGGGGCGGTAGTACTGAACCACGGTCAGGACGGGGAGGGGTCTTCCCGATTACAGCTGGCCGTGTGGGAGGCGTTGCTCGCCCCGTATAGCGCCGGGGTAGCCCTGGTGGCGACCACCTTCCAAGGAAGTGTTGGACCGTCTCCCAGTTGGGCTCCGTGGTGGGTGGGGAGCACCGGCGCCGAATGCTTCAAAAAACTTGCATGGATTTTCATTCCACCGACCCCAACGGAAATGACACCTTAGCTCAGACAGCTCGGCTGACGACGATGGACGACCGTCCCTCTGCTTAGGTGAAGGGGCGAAGCGGTCCTTGTGGCATCGGTGAAATGCCACTGCCACGGACTGGTTCCCGCTCCACCCCGCTGGAACGGACTAGAGGTGCGAGAGTGCGAGTACCGGGGACTGCCGGGCAGGCTGCTCAGTCTTGCCACCGTATTCTTGTGCCTGCCAGAAACGAAAAAGGTTTGTCTAGTCTGTCGCCCTTTCAGCGGCGTAGCAGGTGCGATCGGCTTGGCGACGTGACGCGCTGTGACAAGCTTATAAATGGAGCGATCGAGGTGGAATTTTTTAATGGAGCGTTAGCGGAAAAGACAATGAAAGCAACATCATTCACATATACGGTCAGAGATGAGGATGGAAGGCGAGACGTCACTCTACCCACCTAAGGGACGGCTCACAAAGCCAAAAACGGTTCTCGCGGGATCATTAATCGTTTTGACCTGGAGGGTGCCAGCGATGAGGATATCGTGGATGGTCTGCCTGGTTTCGGTGTCGTGGAAGCTCGTCGGATCAGGGTCAGGAGAGGGGTGCACTTGGTCTCGACAAACAATATTATCCTTACTTTCAACCGTGTGGACCTTCCTTCAGAAAAAGTCGTCGGTTACGTGAAAGTAAAAGTTCTTCTGTACGTTCTCAGTCTTATGCGCTGTTTTCAATGTCTTCGCTTCGGCCATACAAAAGTTATTGCAGGAACAAACCGTCTTGTGGGGAATGTGCTGAGACTGACCACAGTAGCGAGAACTACTGCGCTATGCAACCAAAATGCGTTAATTGCGACATAAACCAGATCCCGCACACGACATTTTACCATGCTTTTCCGGCATACTATCGAGAGAAACGGATTATCTCCATCAAGTGCTCCCGACGCATCTCTTTCCGAGAGGCACGGAAGATTCCAATAGCTCACATCCCAGAGTGTCTTACGCAAGTGCAGTGACTCGTTCCCACTCAAACGCGGTTCATCGTGAGATCAGTTCGGACCGTATGAGCTTGGCGCAGTTTATCACACTTCTCCAGTCATTTGGGTTGCCTTGCAGACCGGCAGCGGGTTCGGATGCTTCGTCTGCGTCCGCGGCGCTCGCTGCGCCGCTGGTAGCTGCAGCGCCGGCGGCCCCCGTGCCGCCGGCCTCTCCGGTCGGAGAGACGCTGGAGGGCGAGGAGTGGACTGGAGGGGCGTTCCTCCCCAGCAAATCAGACACATTTCGGGAAAGAGGCGCCGACCATGGCGTCCCCTCAACAACTACGAGCCGAACTTCGCCCGGCGAGACAGTGATGGAGGCCTTGCGGCGCGGTGAGGTGGAGAGGAGGGCCCGCGAGGCTAAGCGAGCGCGTCTGGTCGAGCAGGCGAGGGCGGCCAGGCGGTCCCCGGGGGCTACCGATTCGTCGGCCCCAGCGGGTGACGGCGAGAAGTGGAAGGGGTGGCGTTACCGTCTCCTTCCGTGGGGTCTACTGAGGCATCGGTACTGGAGGTGGCTGGCAGTGCGTCCTCCTCTGGGGTGGCTGGCGGGTACCGTCCTCCTCAGGAGGGAGCGCTTCCACGCCTGGGAGGTGCGTTGGGCCGCCGCTTACTCCGTCCCCGAATGGGTTCCGCGCCGCCGCCTTCGCCCTCTGTTGCGCCTGCTCACTCCCTGCCGTCTACGGCAACCCCGCAGCCGCCTCCGCCCTCTGTTGCACTTGCTCACTCCCTGTCGTCTACGGCAACCCCGCCGCCGCCTCCGCCCTCTGTTGCGCTTGCTCAGTCCCTGTCGTCTACGGCGACCCCGCCGCCGCCTCCGCCCTCTGTTGCGCCTGCTCAGTCCCTGCCGTCTACGGCAACCCCGCCGCCGTCTCCGAGGCGGTTGGATCCTACTACCGCCCCGAGCCGTGTCGCTTAGCGCGGGTTGCCGTGGGGGGGGGGGGGGGGGCGAGAGCTCGCCAACGGACGAAGGAAGTCCGCGAGCGCGTTTGAAATTTCAGTCAGGCTCGAATGAAGGTCGTTCAAGTTCTGGGGACGGGAGGCTGCGCCGAAATGGAGGTGTGCACCTCCGGGTACACTTCAGGGAGTTGGGCCCTTTGTGTGGTGCGACTTAACACTGCTAGTCAGCTCAGTCACTTTTTGCTACTTGTGGCAGCTTTACGTCACCTTTTCATGCAGCCCATGTTTCTCTCAGCTTCGTAGTTTTAAGCTTTATGTTTTAACCAGGTTTATGCGGATCATTCTTTAATGGAACTGTAGATGCTTACGAAATAGTGCTCAGGATTTCCATGCTCTGGGCTTAGTCACCGCTGTCCAGATGCTGTCTGCTCCCAGGAGACGAAGCTTGCGCTGGATTCTCACTGCACCATCAAAAGTTACTCAGTATTTAGAAAAGATGTGCTAGCAGACACTGTGGCGCACGATGGTGTGCTGTTGGCAGTGCACCACAGTGTGTCTGCACAGCATCTGAGACTACAAACCTCGCTCCAGGCTGCCACTGCACGTGTGCGTTTTAGTCATCGTCTTGTAATCCTGGCTCAGTGTATTTGCCACCGGGCTCCGTTTTCCATTGGTGCAGCTCGGACAGTTGATTGCAGAGCTCCCTCCGCCTTTGGTTATCTTGGGAGATTTTAACGCACACCGTACCGTTTGGGTTTGGGGTGCCAGCAACGCTGTGGGGACGTATTTTAGATCAATTTATTCACGAGGAGTCGCTCTGTGTTTTGAATACGGGATCTCGAACGCATTTTACGTTACCGTCAGGTCAGACGTCAGTTTTGGACCTAAGCCTGGTAAGCCCGCAGCTCGCGCCCCTTTTGGCGTGGACTGTAACTGACGACCCTATAGGAAGCGGTCCCTTCCCAGTGTGGTTGGAGTTTCGTGGCGGGACGGTCCTTGCTACTCGAGCACGACGGTATAATCTTTAAAAATCAGATTGGAGTGAGTCTGAGCCTCACCTAGGGATGGAATTCGGATGGTGCAATGTCAACAGCCCGTGGATGGTGCGATGTCAACAGTCTGTGGATGGTGCAATGTCAAAAGTCCGTGGATGGTGCAATGTCAACAGTCTGTGGATGATGCAATGTTAACAGTCTGTGGATGGTGCAAACTACTCGATCGAACACTTCGCGTCCGCGCTTTTACGTGCATTACAAAGACATCTGGGGCTCCTCGTCGTACCTCGGTGCCGTGGTGGATCGACGACCGTCACGCCACAGCCGAGAATTTAATCACATTTAGGAAGGCGAGAGCTTTAACCCGGCGCACCATCTGGGAGGCAAAGCGCGTCTCCTGGCAGGGGTACGTGGGGCGTCCTGACGAGAAACATAACGGCATGGTCTAATATCTACCCATCTGCGTACTGGACGTTCGTTTAGCCATTTTTGATCGTCTTTGGGAGCGAGACAAATTTCTGAACACTTGGCGAGAGGCCGTTGCGGTGCCCTTTTTAAAGTCAAGTAAGAGCGGCAAAGATCCGCTTCACTATAGCTCCATGTTTCTTACATCTTCACCGTGCAAGCTGATGAGGAGGCTCGTTAATAGTCGTCTCTCGTGGTTTTTGGAGAAACATACCATTTTTACTGATTCTCAGTGTAATTTTAGGAAACATCGTAGCACGCTGGACCATCTTCTTGCCTTGGACACCGTTGTACGTGCTGCCACTAAACAGCGTCACCATGTGGGATTTCTTTTCTTTGACATAGAGGGCGCTTACGATACCACATGGCGACATGGCACTCTCATGAAGGCTTTTAAACATGGTGCTCGTGGTAACATGGGCTATTTTTACAGAAATTCCCAGCAGACTTTTTTCGCGTCCGTGGTGGTCATCAGCTCTCTGATTGTTTCTTGCAATGGGGCGGTGTGCCCCAAGGTGGCGTTTTAAATGTCGCGCTTTTTGCGCTCATGATCGATGACCTCGGAGACGCATTGCCTCAGTCCATCGGTCGCTCGCTGTTCGTCGACAATTTTGCAATCTAGTGCAGCTCTTCTCTAACCTCAAGCGATGGGGCGTCAGTTGCAACTAGCTGTAACACATTTGGAGAGATGGGTCACGCGCAATAGTTTTCGTTTCTCCGCCTTAAAAACAGTGGGCATATACTTTAATCGACATCGTGGTCACTGCCAGGATGTAGCGATTCGACTGTATGGCGAAATGATCTCATCTGAACCCGTGGTCCGTTTCCTGGGTGCGCAATTTGATCACCGCCTAACTTACAAAGATTATTTTAACGTGTTCCGAGCCAAGTCTTTTAAACCCCTTCATGTCCTGAAGTGCATGGCACACACGTCACATGGTGCGAGCAGGAGAACGCTCTTGTGGGATGAAGTGACGCTATGCCGCCTGCGAATAGGGCATACATACGCAACTCATCGATACCTGTTATGTGGGGACCAACCGCGGTGTTCTCGCTGCGGGGACCGTTACAACGTACGACGTGCCTTGATACATTGTGCCCACCTCGCCTCGGAACGCACGCACCACTTTGGATCAAGGTCCATGCGCCAAACACCCCTTGGAATGTTGGGAGACGACTCGAGGTTAGTAAATGACGGTCATATGTTTAGTTATCTTGAAGACATGCAATTCCATGCCACATATCGGACGTAACGTTATCTCCTTGCTTTTTCCACGCATCTGTTAAATGAAAAGTAGGTTATGGGCGCCATATGATCACCGTAGTCGGTGGGCCCCAAAGCGAAGAACCCTCAGAGATTCATCATCATAAATCTCTGAGGGCTCTTCCCGCAGGTAAGGCCCTCATTGATAAAAATACAGCCCCCATTGATAAAAACCTAGAGGGACCAGATCCGGACAGTGAGCCGATCATTGGTTGGCAGTCTTTCAGTTGATTTTGCGGGCACCGCAGTGGTCCGCACGCCATGGCAGGAACATCGTTGGCGCGTGGAAAGTCGCCCAGGTCATGCTGGAACCAAACGCCTTCCATTTGGCCCCCGGGGGCTTCGCTCCAGCTGTCTTCAGGAACGCTCCGACATGCCGATAAACTGCTCTTTGTTGACTGTGGCCGTGGAGCCGTCTGCGCCTTGGAGGACAAGCGCGTATTGAGGCCGCTCGAAATCATGGCGCACTACACTGTCACCTTCAGACTATGCAACGGTCTCTCCAGCACGGTGCCGGGCAGCCCCCACGCTCAAATCCGGCAAGTTTGGTCGCTTACTGCCGCACTATCGTGGAAGTGGGGATCGTCGATGAACTAGATGCTGTTTAAAAACCTGGCACCGGCTTCAGCCATTGTCTTCAACTAGGTGGCAAATGTCATCTGCTGTGCTTTATCGGCTTCTGCCAGCTTCTGGTGGATGGTCAATTTGCATGAAAATAGATCTGAGGTCGTTGTTCAGAATTGCGTACGTTTGTGTGACTGGTCTTGACTTTCAGGGTGATCTGCCAGATGGATTTGGTACGCTTGCGTTACAGGTGTCGGCTTTCAAGGAAATCTGTCAGATGGATTGCGCATGTTTGCGTGACAGGTGCCGACTTCTTTGAAGGGAATCTGCCGGATGGATTTCGTACGTTTGTGTGACTGGTGCCGACTTTCAGGGGGATCTGCCAGATGGACTGCGTACGTTTGTGAGACTGGTGCCGACTTTCAGAGAAATCTATCAGATCGACTGCGTACGTTTGTGAGACTGGTGTCGACTTTCAGGGTGATTTGCCATATGGATTTTGATGCGCCCTTTGTGATGACGGCCCTGACTTTTGCGATTTCCTGATTGTTCTTCCCGTCCGTGTCTTCCACATTCATTTGGTAGTTTTCCCCAGTATAAACCCGCCTTTCAGAACTTCTCCTGCAGGCGTAAACTTGCTTTCACGCATTTAGCAGGTTTTGAAGCGAAATCTCTGCGACGTTGAGGGCATAAAGTGTTTCCCTAAATTGATCCGGTGGGTTTTGGCCCCCCTCCCCACACACACATATTTTTCGCATGATGTCCATTTCCGTATCTACTCAGGGAAAACTACTAGTTTTGGGTCCATTTTCCAGAGCTCGGATTTGATGCCAGTCCAATTTTGGATTTGTCCCTTCAGTCTCAGAAGTAGCTAAAGAGGGTTGCTTATCATTTAATTTCATGTAAAGCTGGTCTGTTCAGGATGTAACTATTCCTTGGCAAAGAGGAAACCAAACTTGTTTAATTATATTGTGAGGCACTTTGAGCCACCAAGGTTGCTGAGGTGGGCATGTTCGACATTTTTGTTTGCGTATTTGTTCAGTATAAGTGACTTCAGTAGAAATAAATATTTGTGATTGGCGGTGGGTGGCGTAGGCATTTAGCGAGAAGTTCATTGGTAGAAGATCGGACACTTGCGTCACTCGTCACCTAATTGTCCAGTGCTTTTCGAAAAGAGCCACTGTGCTTAATGCCATAGGGCTAAAACAAAAGCCATAGTGAGACGTTTCGTTAAACTCGCGTGGACATTGATATTATGTTCGCATATTTTTGTCACTGGATGGCGTTTTAGGCTGTCGTGCCAAAGCATCTTGGCCGGTTGGTGCATTGAGAATATTATACAACACATGTCGTGATAAGGGAAAACAAACGACAATTATCACTTTCATAATGGAGAGTAGAGGGTTTAATGGTATTTCTCCCGTCGGAGTGGCTACTTCAAATCGAACTCCTGAGCTATCCGGAGGGATCTCCCGTCGGAGTGGCTACTTCAAATCGAGCTTCTGAGCTATCCGGAAGGATTTAGGGAGAACTGGTAGTTCTATTGTTTCTATAGCCTTGGTTCCGACCAAATCGGACGCGTTTAATCTGTCCGTGAGTGAAAAGTGCAAAAAGGTTGTGATGCTCCCTACAAAACGCTTGAAAAGAGCTGCGGCATAGTGCGGACGATTTGTGCATTGCGCTATCTCTAGATGTGTTTGGAATCATTTGCACGCTTTCCACACTGATTCGACTTCTGGCCACCGAGAATCCCATCGGGAACCGGAGGGGCGTTATTACCCTGGGCTCGAAGACAGGGATATGCCAGTTTCAAAGAAGGGAAAAGCCATCTGGGATCCGGTTTTTCCGTACGGCAAAATGTGATAAACCTCGTACAAATTTGACGATTATGGGAGTGGCCGGCCCGCCCCCAATCATTCATGCGCGTATGCTGAAGCAATTTGAGAAACATTAAAGGGAATGCTCCACAAAGGAAGATATTAGAAATATTTAAATCAGAGAGATCAGAGATCAGACATCACATAGGATTAACTAAATGCACTTATGTTTTGGCACTCCTCACCACGTCATCGTTTGATTGCGTCATGGATCGTTTGGATGACGTTGAGGTGTTGTCAAACTAGCCGTGAGAAATTGCCATCCCACCACTCACCTGCAGTACTTAAAACTCGCCAAGAGATGGCAGTGGCGGCGCCGGAAGTTTCCCTCGGGTCAAATATCGTCATGTGCTGGTGCTCTAGTCCTTTCTCTTAGTATTTTTGCATATTTATTCGTGTTTTTTAGATGTTTCCTTGCATTCACATACTCGATTATGGCGGTTTTCTTAAAGGGGACGATCCACGTTTCATGATATTGAAGCAAGTTTCAGATGTGATGAAATAAGGTTACCTACAACTTTCGGTGTACTTTTAAGTGCCAGGGACTGCTCTATACAACAAAATTTCTCCGTTAGATTAATATGTTTTTCAGTACCTCATTGCTTGATTATGTCATTGCGCATTGCAGAACATTGATTGAGAGTCACTTGACGGCCGTCACATCTGAGAATCTTGCTAACGAACGGCTAACGAATGTGAAAGATCCGACAATTATATTTTCTTGGCCTTGATCGCTACATGGCTAATGGAATGGCAGGATCGTCGCATATCGTAATGGTATGATCGTCAAGATGGCTATATCAGTTCAAACCCCCACATAAATGTAGGAACACTTCTTTTAAGTTATTCGACTAGCAAGTCTTATTTTCGTCACAACTAGCAATTCTGCTCAACTTCTTGCGTTATGTAGCACGAAACGTGATTCCTGTATAAAACTTACACAGCTCGTCAACATTGATGGAGAGCCAATTGACGTTCACTTTATTTGAAAATCGTGCTCATGGACGCTACATCCGAACGACTGGGCGATTATATTCTTCCTGGCCTTGAACGCTGCATGGGTTATGGGATGGCAGGGTAGGTGACGTTGATATGCCGCCAGGCATGCCTGAATGGCCTTGAAATAGCCTGCACGACAAAGTTTGTACATCTTCGCGGCCGTGTAGCTCACAAAGAGAAGGGGAAGGGCGAAAGTAACAGAGAGTTTTGGGTGTTAACGAGAGCAGGGCTGTGAACTGCATCGAATGATTTTCAAAATGGTTATTTCGTTTCAAAACCCTATACAAATGTGGAGCACCTTATTTGGGAACGTCATGTTATTTACATACAAAGTTGCACCATAGTCTGATGGAAATAGCGTTAAGTTGAGCCTGGGACAAACGCTTACGCAGAGGATGCTTGTTTTGTTCCACAAAAAGCCGTGGCGAACCCGAAAAGAAACAACATTACAATGAGGTAACGGTCGGAAAAGATAACCTAGGAAACAAAAAACTACGCCTAGCATGCACTCTACTGCGCTGATGGAAACGTTGGGTATCTTTCCCGGCGCCTTGAAGGTCCCTTGTTTGAGCACAAAAACCCTGATGTGCACAATTTTGTGAAAATTAAGCTTCAAAGGGAGTAATCACTCAACCAAATTAGGGACATTTCTGAGTGGGCCACATGAATTTTCAAATAGCACTTGAGTTCCATGTGACCAAGCCTAACCTTTGATTCCGGACAACTCATCAGAAATCCGCTCTCGACACAGGAGTTCTCATGCGTGACATGTTCTGCGGACAAATCCAACCAACAGCACTTCCGTATGAAGCTTAACTTAATGTTAAATATGATAACTTATCTATATATCCTCGTGAGTTTTGTTTATTATGGATGCGTCGCGACACTGATGACTTGTGGATGTTTTCTTCTCGTTATCACTCACCAAATCTTCATAATACAGTGACAGCGTTTAAGTAAATCCGACACGTAATTCAATTTGGACCTACCCTAACCTGACCTGACCTGACCTAACCTAACCTAACCTAACCTAACCTAACCTAACCTAACCTAACCTAACCTAACCTAACCTAACCTAACCTAACCTAACCTGTCCTAGCCTGACATGACCTTATCTGACCTGACTTTACCTGACAAGGCCCAACCAACATAGTTGATTTCACCTACCTAACTTTACCTGAGCTCTTGCCGAGTAAGCATCAGTAAGTATTTTGCCGAGTAAGTAAACAAAATCTATATTGCCGAGTAAGTAAGCATCGATTTAAAAAAGTTCAGGTAAAATCGACTAACTTTACTAAATTTACTGCAATGATTTTGAAACTAATCAAAACCTATAAAAAGCAACAACTCAATCCACCACAATCCCTACGGCCATATTCCGGCACGACCTAGGGTCTGGGTATCCAATAACTGGGCCCAGTCAGTTCGAGCACAAAAAGTTGCTGGACATAACACTGTTTCTCGGAGCTTGCGAGTTTCGTTATCAATATCGATGGTAAACAATTCGAGTTTGACAAATGGCGCTGCGAAGCGAGAAAAGAGAGAGATAGAGAGAGAGAGAGAGAGAGAGAGAGAGAGAGGAGAGAGAGAGAGAGAGAGAGAGAGAGAGAGAGAGAGAGAGAGAGAAGAGAGAGAGAGAGAGAGAGATAGAAGAGAGAGAGAGAAGGAGAGAGAGATAGAGAGAGAGAAGAGAGAGAGAGGAGATCGGAGAGATAGAGAGGAGCGAGAGATAGAGAGAGAGATAGAGAGAGAGAGAGCAGAGTGAGGAGAGGAGGAAGAGAGAGAGATGAGAGAGCTGTGTCTACTCCGTCTCTTCTCTCTCTCTCCTCTCTCCTCTTCTCTCCTCTCTCTCTCTCTCTTCTCTTCTTCTCTCCTTCTCCGAGCTCCTCGTCTTCTCTCTCTTCTTCTCTGGCGCTTCCATAGGCTCGAACTTGGAACTTTGCATATGCTTGGTTTGGTTTGGATTACGGCCCTTTCGGCTGCGAATAACCATTCCCGTAGTATGCAATATGGAGAGTGGACAATGGCGGGGCACAACTGAATGCATGGGGTCCATGCGCCGAGGCTTGGCCCGCGTGGGGACCCCGACACGGGCTATGTGCTCGTCATTCGGACGGGCTAGTACTAAGGGGCACTTGAGCCCACCCATGGCTGGCGCATGCAGCTTTCCGCGCGCGAACAGAGCGTCACGGCGATGCAGGATAAAGCGATAATGACAAACAAGGGTAGGTAACAATGTGTCATGATGTACTTCATATGCAGGATGTGCTTTACTTCCTTTAAGTCAGATTTGAGTCATGATTCAGTTCAGCTTCAGACCGATTTCTGAGCCTGAATCCGAGTCTGAGTACCATGTGTTCAGGATCATTGGATTCGTGTCAGGTTTACAATATCCGCAACGAAGAAAAGAAAATCAAGGGCTATGATGCGGGTTATCTGGTGTGAAACCGATGAATAAAAAGAGTGAGTGGTTACATTTGTCACCAGATGGCTTATTGCAGATGGCTTATTGACCTTGGCGATGTTTCGAGAGCTTAAGAGGTTTTGAAGCTTGTGCTCAAAACTACGTTTGAAGTGAGAAGTGTGGGAACTCAGGCAAGCTGGGAGGCTGAGATGACATTTGATTGCTTGTTTTCCATGTCACGCCTTTAGGAGTGATGCTATTTTTTTCCAGAGTTTCTGAAGCAATGTCCCTCCTGCTCGCACTGACTGTCATGCCTCACAACCTTGTTTGAAGCAGATAACAGACACAGCGACATGCCCGAGATCCCGCCATTTCAGGAGGAAACCATTGTGCCTCCATGCGGACAGATAACCTTATGGGAATGAGCCAAAACAGGTGCGAAGGAAACACAAAACTTTGGGCTAGGGTAAGAAGGTGCCAAGTCCGTTTATTCGTCCAGAGCTGTGTGTCTGTAGTGTACTTAAGTGTCCGGACGAGCAAATGGCATCGACTTCCTAAAACCAACCAGAACGTTACAGCGCAACGAGCCATCGCCAAAAAAAACTCCCATTCGAGACAACATTTCATCAGAGAGGCGGTCACGTTTGTGATCCTTCGATGACATGTCGAGGCCGCTTGCCACGACTTAGTGTGACAGTTGCCTCTGATGCACATTGCCACGACTTAATGTGACAGTTGCCTCTGATGCACATTGCCACGGATTAACGTGGCAGTTGCCTCTGATGCACATTGCCACGACTCAGTGTGACAGTTGCCTCTGATGCACATTCCCACGACTTAATGTGACAGTTGCCTCTGATGCACATTGCCACGACTTAGCATGACAGTTGCCTCTGATGCACATTGCCATGGCTTAACGTGGCAGTTGCCTCTGGTGCACATTACCACGGCTTAACGTGGCAGTTGCCTCTGATGCACATTGCCACGACTTAGTGTGACAGTTGCCTCTGATGCACATTGCCACGACTTAGTGTGGCAGTTGCCTCTAATGCACATTGCCACCACTAAGCATTACAGTTGCCTCTGATGCACATTGCCACGACTTAGTGTGACAATTACCTGTGATGAACATTGCCACGACTTAGTGTGACCGTTGCCTCTGGTGCACATTGCCACGACTTAGTATGACAGTTGCCTCTGATGCACATTGCCACGACTTAATGTGACAGTTGCCTCTGATGCGCATTGCCACGACTTAATGTGACCGTTGCCTCTGATGCACATTGCCACGACTTAGTGTGACTGTTGGCTCTGATACACATTTCAGCCAACGGCCAGCTCTTCAATGCTCGTTCTTTCGTAACATTTTGATCTGTTTGGAGTCAGCATTCATTCCATGCTTTGATTTGCGCTGTCACTGCCTTCATGGCAATAATTTGCAGATATCGTCGTGTCTGATGCTGCATTAAAATTTTGACGTACGCAAGACTTTGGCTGCACAAGGGCTGCCGCTGGTTGCGCACTCAGATCATTACCAATCCGCCCTCTCCCCAAACTTGCATTATGAGCGTCGATATCATGGACTTCGATTTGGGGATGACGCGAAGTGTGGTCCGCTGCTTTAAGCTAATGGAATCGAGACATGGCCTGTGGGGATGTTCCCGATTGCCACACGCAAACCAATGACGACAATACAACTATTGTCTTCCGTTCTGTTGACTGTTGTGGATATAGAAAAGTAGAAGCCGTCCTATTCGTGCTAGGTCGGAATGTATCCAACTTAACTTGGAGCGAGAGAGATCACACGCATGCTGATAGTTGAGACGGAGTTTGGGTATTCAATCGCTCAGTCTCCTGGCTCACTTAAGCTCGACGTTTACGTTGCACGAAAGGGGAATGCTGCTTACCTTGCAAGTCGAGCATTGAAATATCACTGAGTATTCTTCCTCACAATCAGTAACGGTCCAGGATATTTTCGAAGTTCTCGTACATCATTCCCACTTGTCGATCACGAGTATCCAAAATGGCGATGTGCTGCTCAAGCTCCTCTTCCACGCAACTGTCGTCCCCGCGGACCGTCAAATTCAACGAATACCACAAATTGATTCTGTAACAATGGACGAGCCGATGCTGGCGCAGTTTCTGCATGGCCGGGCAGGCGGACTCGCCGCCGTAGTCCGGCGCCGGCTGGCAATGACTGCGGTTGACGAGAAGGCACTCGTGCAGGCGGTGGTTGTGGTCGGCGCGGTCGAGGCGCGGCGCCGGCGGGCTCGGCGCTGACGCCGGGCCGGCCGGGCTCCGCGCGCGTGTCGCCGCCACCTGGCCAGTGACGCTGACGGCGAGCAGCAGGAACGCGGAGAGTGGCGGCCGCCGGCGCCGGTCGTCGCCAGCCCAGCCCCGGTCACGGGCTGGTGCGGCCGGCCGGGCTGCGAGGCGCATGGCCGACCGTCAGCCGGGCGCGCATCAGTGGCACTGCTCGCCGCCGCCTGTCCACCGGCGCCGCTCCCGCCCGGCGGGCCCCACTCGTTGCCGCTCGGCCGCTCCGTTGGGCGACCGCATCGTGCCTCGACCGCCGTCCGCCACCTCACCGCGCGGCCATCTTGGATGCGGTACCGTTTTCCCCGCCAGATGGCAGCGCGGCGGTCAGAGCGCGCCGGCCGAGCCGCACCGATCGACTGGCGTCTGCGGCTGCGGCGCGCAGTCGCCCGTCGCCGCCGACGCGCCAGCTGTTTGACCAACGATTTGTCGGCGCGCCAGCGACGGCGACCGCCGTGACATCGGCTCGTTAAGGGAATAGGTCGCGGCTGAGTTCCAATGGGCGGTCGTGTGCGGAGCACCTAACGTCGGTGTGGTCACTCTCATCGGACACGGCGTCGGCTCCCGGCCCAATCACCGCCGCGCCGCCGACCCTCACAGCTCAGTCAGCCTGCCTGCGGTGGCGTTGTCTCGCCTCCTGACCCACGTCGGACACTGCCTTGAAGAGTCCGGTTCGTTTCCGAGAGCAACGCAGACTGCAAGAGAGAATCCGAGGAAGTTGTTAGGGCTACGGCTCATTAGCTTAGGTTACTCTCTGGAGTGTCGTTTGAGACCCACGCGTCACGCTCGTCATTCAGTGGGCGTAACGGAGGGTTGCATCACCCTTAGCTGACAACCCATATTAAAACAGTTCCGTAAGGTCATCCAGTCTTCCGTAACATGACGTGCAAGAAGCTAAGTGTTTTTTCGGCATAAGCTTTAAAATATATTTACGGGAAGAATACAATCAGGCTTGATTGTCTTGCAACGTTGTAATGTGATTAGGGACTCTCTGCCTGATCGGCATAGATCTCAAGTAAATTTTTGCCTATCGCGAAAAAGCTGACCAACACGGATGGGAGCTCGCCCAGATCTCGACAATCAAGCGCCGCAGTATGTGAGACCGACATCATTCGAAAGGGGAAGAGAACGGTGCCGTGCTGAGGCTGGCAAAAGTTTGGGTTGGTGTGTTCAGTCAGTTACACACGTTTAAAGTAAAGCATGGGTTCGCTGTTTTGGGGGCGTTTTGGGCTGGCGTCAGACTACTTCAGCCAAAGACATGAAACCAAGACGAAGACATGAAACCAAGAATTAGATATAGACGAGTGTTGTTTTCGCTAAACTTGAAGTGATCTCTACATCCTCTGAGTTGTCACCGCTGTGGGAACTGACCGGTAAGCTGGCAATATGGCCCTTTTTAAACTAGCCCTAAGCACCACACCCTGTGGCCTTACCCAAGGCGCCGAGCCATTAAGACCGTGGTGGGGTGCAATATAATCCAATGTGGTCAATATACACCACAATTTTGCGGCTTTTCCGACCATTCGGTTATCGTGATTAAAACCGTAAATGACCATATAGTTCATTCCTTCGACTGGGATGGGCACGCCCCGCCAGAACCATTACCAACCAGCTTTTAAGCAATGCAGTTTGAAAATAAGAAAGTGAGTGCTTCACTGGCAAAAAGTTTTGGCCACCCAGCCCTCATGAAAGGATGATTTTCTAATGCATCGATAAGGTATAATCGGGTGCAGGTTTCCGAAGGCTCCTGGTATACCGACGTCCGTGGAAACTACCTAAAAGCTCCTGGTATACCGACGTCCGTGGGAAACTACCTAAAAGCCCCTGGTGTACCGACGCCCGTGGGAAACTACCTAAAGGGCGGTTGCACTTTTTACCGCTCTTTAAGTTAAAAACGCAAACTTCTGCCAATGACTGCACCTATTCATCCTATCCATCCATCCCAAACAAAAAATCACGTGGAAGAGCATCCCCGCTCGACACTGGGTTGCCGGACGGCCACCCCAAACTAATACAAAACACAGGCACTAGATGTCAGCAGACGTTAGCCCCGTTTTAAAGACTGTGCCGCAAGACAATCATGGCGCGTTAAAGTATCAGGGATGCGGCAAAAACTCTTGCCGACAGGAGTGCCACATTTGATATCGTGATATTAATTCCACTGTAAAAAACCTATAAAGGCTTTTCTTATATGTATTACGCGAACTGCAAAGGCACATGCAAATGGCACATGCTGTAAAACACATGAGTGTCACGACAAAATGCATGTTTTGAAATTCATACCTGCCATTAAATGTATGGCAAAAACATATGCAGCCTCTAATTAGTTTGAGTCTTTGCAATAGACCCGATATGGCTTCTACTTCAAAAATTCAAACATGGCATGAGTGCTACACGTAAATGACGAGTATGTCTTAACTTGTACTGTTAAAACATACCCGTCATCACTTCTGCAGCAGGGACATATCCAGTTATTTCTTATGCGTACTTTTCCTTTTAATACGAGTTATATGCGAAATTGTTGCTTTCCTACCAAACGAAATCATTGCTACCCTAC
Organism: Pollicipes pollicipes; assembly: GCF_011947565.3. Classification (NCBI taxonomy): domain Eukaryota; kingdom Metazoa; phylum Arthropoda; class Thecostraca; order Pollicipedomorpha; family Pollicipedidae; genus Pollicipes; species Pollicipes pollicipes. The sequence goes on along the minus strand of NW_023596461.1, from coordinate 38,439,096 downwards.
TGAAAATTATCGAAAAATTGTGCTGTATCCAACTTACGCGAATCATTATGTCTACTTCAAAAACCTATGGGGGTTTCACTTATATGGGATATTACTATTTCGTCAAGAACTCAATGCAACATTTGTGTGATATGATACAGGTCATAATGCACGAGTGATAACCGCCAATACTCCAACCCATAGGTCAGACCTTACCAAAATCCTGGGGAAATGGAGGCAGCACTTGGCCGGGCGACACCAGACTGGAGGTGCCCGTTCCATGGTGTCGATGCACTATTGCTGCTGCAAATATTGCGATCGAATTTTGTGCTGAAAATCTATGGTGCATTGCTGTAGTTCTGCTAAACCCGTTTGGGGCCAGGCGGAGAAAAACGTCCGAAAGTGTTGCAAATACATGGAAAACCCGTTCCGAAAGCACCCGAAATACCCGTTGGCCCAGACGCTGACTGGCCGCGTTGAAGTGACAGCGTTCACGACGAAACAAAGCTGCCGTTTGGTGGAGCCGCGGGTTTGCGTTGGCAACGTTTACTTCCTGTGGTATTCTCGGAAAGAGTTTATTTTTGAACAGAGCCTTTATTCAGCTCGAACATGCAACCAACCGATCCGCATAAGTGTCAATCTGCCGGAAACTGGCGCTGATTGTTGTGGAGCACCATGAGGAGAACAGCCAGAGGCCACAGAGCGGTCACCACGAAAAGGGTATGTGGCTAACGCTTTAGATGCTTGCGTAGACACCAGGAAGACACAACTCTTCATCACAATTGGCTTGGTTAGTTTTCAATGGTTCAACGGATATCTGCGACAAATACCACATCTATTACACGTAAAACCAAAACATTTATGGGGTGTATTTACCTTTTTGTGCTAAGCGATTGGCGCCCTGGCATGGCTTGGACCCCGCGTATCACTCTTGCCAATCCCTATATCCATTTCTCAGAACAACGAAAAACTCACAGTGCGCCGATACAAAGGTCAGCTAGCAGCTTGGCATTGTTTGACGAATCTCTCGAGCTCAATACGCAATACACTTAGCATGCAAAGTTGAGCGGCATTTTGCAAATCAGAGTTGTCAGCTGGCCCAGTTTGTGTCACCTTTAATCTGCGATTGACTAGGCATCAGCATGACCCGGTTTGTCCGTAACTATCACTAAGTCATAGCTACAAGACAATGTGCATGCTTTCAACGATGGCTAGCTGTGACAACAGTTGGTTGTTTGCCGGTGTTTACAACTTTATCGTTAATCCTTGACCCTTAACACTTGAGCTTGTGATCTCCAGGCGACATAAACTTCCGGTTGGTGACCCCGTTTGACCCTAAACCGTGGGACTTTTGGTTTACGTGAACCAGGAATCAACAGATTGTCGACCGGGCATTATTCAAGATATATTGCTTAGCTCAAGCATTGCCGAAACGGACATTTTTCTGGGCATTTTTCGGATATTTTTATTTCTGTCTTTGGCTGTACTGGGAGCAAAGATAGCGGAGATCGGACAGATTGCACACCCCCTCCCCTCCCGCTTTCAGGGCGCGCCTCTCAAACAGCTCCCCAGGGTGAGTGTGTCAACACTGAGTTGCGTCATTCTCGCGCTCGCCTCGCCCGCAGCCGCCCTCCGCAGCCTGCACAACGTCAGTCCACGCGCCGGCCGACGGCGGCGCCGAGCCCAGCCGCGCTGACGTGGCGTTCCGTCCAGCGGCTGCCGTCGAACGAGAGAAATCGAACACGACCGCGCACTGTATCGGGCTGGTCTCGGCCGCCATCTCTCGGCTCAAGAGCCGGGCCAGATGGCCAGATAGCGCACGCACGCCGGGTCGCGCGCCGGCCGGCTGCAGGCGCCCATTGTTCGGGCTGTATGGAGTGGCGTGCTGAAAACCCGCTGTATCACCGACGGAGTAGCGCCCCGACTTCTACCCTGAATGGCGTACTCCGGACTTATGTACCGGAGAACACTTGGAGACCGTGTTTTGTGACGCTTTATGCGTATAGAATAAGCATTGTGGTTGCTAGCTTTCTACGCTTACTAGTTGCTAGCTTTATACGCTATATACGTATGAAACCAGCAATGCTGGCCGTTTGTAACGGCTGTGACTGTATAGCGTAGCACTCACCTTGAAAAGGTTCGAATCATGATAGAACTAGCACGTACGAAACCTCAGAGAACTTGATTATGTCGTTGATTCCACGCGAAAGACAAAGCTATTTGAATTTGAACACCATACCTGCGTCATACGCCGCTCCAGCTGGTCTATTCGCGTGGTGTAATATTCTGTCGCGCGGCCGCCAAAATAAAGTCAAAATAAAAACCGATGAGCGTGTTCCACTGACAGCTCACACCTCCATGGCAGTGCCTTTTTAATACCACCGGTCACAATCTTTGCGCCTTGTTCTAAGTCATCTTGTTCCGGGCCGCCGTATTGTGTCCATCAGCCTTCTGTCAGGCCGGCGGAAGTTAGGTATGCCCTGTCAAGGGGTGATTTCAACAAAAAAGGTCATGTACGCCGACGAGATATGTACGTTGTGGGCCGATAGGGCTTTAATATTGTGATCGTCTGTATGTGGCTGCAGCTTTCGCGCACAGGTAAAGGCATTTAAAATTGGACGCCGTATCTCTGCAAATCATCGCTGCGGCCGACCCGGTGGCATTCTGTGATACATTGTGAGGGAAGGGGGCGGGGCAATGGAATAAAATCGAAAACAAAATCCAACAGTCTGCTATACTGGCAGCTCATAGCCTTATACTAGTGCTTTAGAACACAGACAGTCGCATCCTGCTGGTTGGATTGTCAGTATTTTTCCCGGGCCGTCGTGTTGTGGCCGCCACTGCACGGGAAGGACGGCCGCAGTTAGGTGTGAGCATTTAATGTATGACTGAAACAAAAAAAGATTCTTATCCGACTGACAGACTTAGATTGCCGGCCGATGTGCTCCCATAATGCCATCGGCCAGTAATGCAATTTTAAGTACTCGAGTAAAAGTATTGGAAATTTGACGTTGCACCTTTGGAAACCATCGCTCCGGCCGGCCCACAATCATCGAGTGATACGTTGTCTGGGGTCGAATGAATACAACCGAAACTTAAGTCTGGCGACTGTGTTGTACTGGCAGCTGACAGCTCAATACCAGCGTTATCGAATGCGCACAATAGCTATTTTCGCGGTCGGTTGTAAATGTTTGCCCGGGCGGAGGTATTTTGACCATCACTCCACGTGCGTGCCCACTGTAGCACTGCCCACTGTGTGCACACTACGCGCCGTGCAGTGGTGATTTGAGCAAAAAAGGTGATATTGGCCGATGCGAGATTTACATTGCCGGCCGGTAGTGTTTCCGCAATGGCGTCATCTGCGAAGAGTTGCGCCTTACGCATGACCGCGCACAAGAAAGAGCATTTCAAGTTGGACGCCGGATCTTTGCTGATTACCCATAGGCGTAGGAACGGTTCAAAAAGTGGGGGCCAAGCTCAGGGCGTACCTCAGTAGCTTTTTCTGGAAAGCAAGCCTGATGACCGGTGGTTGGGGGGGGGGGGGTGTATAGATGCAGGTTGTTATCGCTCTTTATTCAAACGTAATGGCTGCTGTTCTAGACACGCATCTAGAGCTGCTTCTCACTGGTGCACACTCGTTTTCTTTCCTGAGGAGGCGAATCCGCGAGTGGGTAGGCATTTCGGGTCATTGAGGAATGTCCGCGGAGTTCGCGATTTATTCAGCGATTTAGTATGCGACCAGTTCCGATTTCTCTGAAAAAGTCTCAACGTCAGTTATGGAACGAGAACATCGAAAATGAACTTTATTATTTTTTTAATATTGTGTGATCTTTGAGGTCAAAATCTGGGTCAAAGGACGGGAACTCGGTATCACCCGAAAATTACCGGCCGATTTGAAAACCGTAAGCATCAAAATATTCACAAGCCCAAGAGCGTCCGTCGTCAAGCGATCAGCGTCCGTCAAAAAGTTTTGAACTCTTAACGCCAGCCAACAAGATCAAACGTGGGCTCAAAGGACGGGGAACCTCATATCGCCCAAAAATTAACGGCCGATTTTTACCTTCCAATTGTCAAAATGTTCGTGACAGAAAGAACTAGCGTCCGTCAAAATCCTGACCTCTCAAGATCATCCTTCAAGGTCAAATACAGGCTCAAAGGACAGGGAACTCAATATCACCCAAAAATTATCGGCCGATTTTAACGCTGCAATTTTCAGAATGTTTACCTGCGTTGACTTTGAATGGTGATCTTGAGAGGTCAGAACCTTTTTGGGGACGCTAGCTCTTGGGCGTGCGAATACTTTAAGGCTTACAGTTTTCAAACCAGCCGGTAATTTTTGGATGATATCGAGCTGTCCGTCCCTCGACCCAGCTTTTAACCTCGAAGGTCACATGATCTCGCAAACTTAAGTTCATTCTCGATGTTCTCTTGCCATAATTGACATTGAGGCCTTTTTCGGAGAAATCGGAGCTGGTCGCTGAATAAATCGCTGAATAAATCGCGAACTCCACAAACATTACCCAACGACCCAAAATGCTTTCCCGCTCGTGGAATTTGACCCCCCCCCGCCCCCGAAAGACAATGTTGAAATGGAAGAATCGGACATCATTGACGAAGCGTCTTCTTCCACACGGTTAGATGCCAAAATACGGCCTGGATGTAGACTGGTGAGAATTTTGAAAGTGAATCGATGTGTCGTACTGCGACATTTTTCATGCATCTTCTTTTCGCTGGCTGCTTTTCAAGAGATAAGACTTCTCGCAGGCATTTTAGGCGGAAACAGATTGGGAAGTTTGAAACTGCCAAAAACAATGTGACAAAATCCATGAGACTGGAGATTCTCCTTTAAAAACCAAGTTACAGAATGTAGGCCCTTTTGTCACGTGTTTCTCATCTGAGCCCTGCTCCCGTCCGCCCTCGGCGGCCACTGTCCTGGCCCGTCTGTCTCCCGCATGAATGACTGCGAATTGATCGTATGGTTGCTTTGTTGTACATTTTTGGATCAGCATTACTATAAATTGGTGCGTAAAACATATGTCGGACACCTGCAGCGGCATCTTTTTCCGAATTATCTTCCCTCACATCACGCCAGCGCAGAGCAAAGCATTCAGGGGGCCGCCTGCGCCACAAATAAACTGGCCCGACGGACATTTCATTGTCCATCATTAGATATAGACGGCTCGATCTGCTGTTGTGTGTGGGCAGGGGCGTAACCAGCACACTGCCGACGGGAACACAGGGTTGAAAAAAGCCCTTGTGGTGACCCGCCCCCCCCCCCCTGCCCCTCCAAAACATCCCCGGATAAAGCTTACTTGCTACAAGGGACCATAGGCGTAGGAACGTTTCAAAAAGTGGGGAGCCAAGCTCACGGCATACTTCAGGAGCTTTTTCTTGGAAAGCAAGCCTGATGACCGGGGGGCGGGGGAAGAGATTAATGTTGATATCGTTCTTTATTCAAATGTCATAGCTGCTGTGCTAGATATGCATCTGGAAGTGTCTCTCACTGGTGCACAATTTTGCTCATTCGATCACAATGTTGTCATTCGACAAACAAGGGTATCCAGCTTTCCAAGATTATTCGTCCATTTCAACGTTGTCTTTCCTGCGGACGCGAAATTCCACAAGCGGGTAGGCATTTTGGGTCATTGCCATCAGCATCTTCATCATCATCAGCATTTTGAGACATCAGCCTTGACCGGGTAGATGCCAAAATACAGCCTGGACATAGCCTGGTGAGAATTTTGAATGTAAACCAATAGCTCACAGCGCGACAGCATTTTCATGCGCCTTCATTTTGCTGGCTGCTTTTCAAGAGATCAGACTTGTTGCAGCATTTTGGGCGAAAACAAATTCGAAGCTTGAGACTGCCAAAAACAATGCGACAAAAGCCATAAAACTGGAGTTTCTCCTTTAACAACCAGACCACAGCGTGAAGGCCCTTCTGTCATATATCCCTGATCTGAGTCCGGCTCCCGCCGCCGTCGATGGTCACTGTCCTGGCCCGGCTCTCCCCCATGACTGCCGCGAACTAACTGGTTGCTTTATTGCACAATTCTGGATCTGCATTGCTACTTGTTTGTTTGTAAAACATGTTGGACATCTGCAACAGCATGTTTTTCAGGATTATCTTCCCTTACACACCACCCCGGAAAAAAACCTTCGGGAAACTGCCTGCCTTAGGTATGAATCGGCCCAATGGACATCATTTAACGTAGACGACTCGATTTGCTTGTGAGTGTAGGCAGGGGCGTAGCCAGAGCCTTGCTAAGGGGGAGCACTGGCTTGACAAATGCTCCCCCCCCCCTATGGTGACACCCCACCCAAAAAAATACCCGGATATACTTGTTAACACGGGATCCGTTTTCTTCGTTTCATTGTCTTTACCTCGCAACCAGGACAGAAGCCAAAAGCTACCGTGAGATCAATGCTGTGTGTAGTTTGAAGTCAATAAACTGCAGAAATCAGGCGTAGGGTTTAATGGGTTTCGTGCACTCTTTATAAATCAATAGAATTCGGAAGCTTTGCCAGAATGTTTAGTCTGGGTTCTATAGATATTAAGGACACCGCGAAGGATAGCAGTAGACCAATATGTTTGATCGAAATCTGATGATGGAAATTCGATTGTAGATCGAGTGGTCAATAATACTTATTAGCATGGCCAGGTCATGCTTGTCCTGGGAATGTTCAATATTCAGTCAGAATTGATAAGTGACTCAATTTATGTAACGTAATTTTTTAACACTCACGTTTGCCAATGTTCGCAACAAAAATCGCGACGCCAGCCGAATCTCCGCAATCTCCGCAGGCCGCGCAGCGTCGGCTCAGCAGCTAATGCTGAGTCGTGGCTAACCGGTGAACAAAAATGATGACCGTTCTGAGAGAAGTACATTTGAACGGTTCGGCACATAAAATCTCACATTTAGAGTGCAGTCTGGGCGCATATTTGACGTGTGCGATTTTTAGGCCGTTGATAAGAACGGATTGGCCCTTAAAGCACCGCGAAGTGGTGTTGGAATCTGGTAGTGGAACTGGAAGAGTAAAGGTAGAACCTCTATTTTTCGTGTTTCTGTAACTATTAATCTGTCTAGAGTACAGATGAGCATGGCTCCCGCTGTCTGGTGGCACTTGCAGTGGCCGACGCTGGTCTGTTTTACGGAAGCTACAACCGGGCCATGGCTGTCCTTGCTCTCGAGTCTGCACGCAGGCATGTTCAAACCCTTTGATGTAATTTTGTTCACTAATCCATTCTGAAAAATGAACGTTCTCAGGCAAACATGGAATAGCCTTGCCAGTTTTTTTTTTAGAAAATTCATTTTGACCCATTCTTTTCAACAATAATGAGAACCCCACTCTACTCAATAATATTGAGACCCCGTATTTCCTCGCGGGCAGGGATCCCTTGAGTGGAACACTAAGAGCACATTACCGTTTCTCCGTCAAGGGCTGAAAGGGCATTCCATCCCCATCGCGAAGTGTCTTCTGGCTGTCATTCTGGCGACACGGGGCGGGATCTCGTGGTCGATTCGGAGGTCATTGGAAGGATATATTATATCAGATTGTTCCCCTCCCTAACAAGCGAGGTCTCCTGACCCGTGCAGTTGATTCCGGATCAGCATAGGAACCATTATTGACACAACAACATGCTTGATCGCCGCAGGTGGTCCAATAATTGTCACATGAACTACAATTCCATGTTTTTCTGTGTTCTTCAGAGATATTGAGTACTCTCTGACTAGATTGTGGATTAAATGGGGCTCCTAATTTCCATTAACATGGCTAACCCATACTCGTCTTAAAATGTTCAAGGTTCAGTCCACATTGATTACTGATAAAAAACTACGTTTTGACTGTGCACGTTCGCAAGTCATAGCAACAACAGCCTTGACGTCCGGCGTTGCTGTCTCCATAGGCCGCGCGGTGTCGGCCTATGGCTGGGACGCTATGCGATGGTCACTAAGCAAGCAAAAGAGATGACGCATCTTGGGGAAGATGGATGGTGAGCTAAGCAAATTGACATGTATGTTCAGTGTGGTGCAAAAGTAAGCTAAGCGCACCCTTAATCTGAAAAGTGGGGGGCCAGTTAACACCGCTGCCCCCCTTGAAGAATGGGGGGCATGGCCCCCTGGCCCCCTCCTGTTCCTGCACCCACGCAAGGGACACGGTTTTCTTTTCATTGTTATTTTTACTTTGTAACCAGAACAGAGACCAGAAGCAACCGTGAGATCAATTCTGTCTGTATTTTGAAGTCCATAAACCGCAGAAACCACGCGTTGAACGACCGCATGGATGAAATCACTCGCGTCCTAAATTTACCATCGTTTCGTGAACTCTTTCCCAAATTTGGCCTACTTTTCGCTCAAACTTTAGGGATGAGAGCCCACGCTGGGGTTTGGGGCTAAGCACCTCAACTCTCGCCCATCCCACCTCCCATCCCCACCTAAATAGAAGACAACATCCCTGCGCCTTTGTAATTTGTAATATTCCAGCTCCAAACAAAAAATGTTCTGGGCCTAAGCCAAAACAGCGGGTTCGGGCTCACATCAGCGGGCTTAACTCAGCATCGGGAGGCCAGGGCCCTCACAAAGGAATAAAAGTCAATACCCGTGCCATGGATGTTATCCATGGCCATGCTATGATGGATTAATGATGAAGGTCCCATAGCGATCGGTCTGAAAGGCTCGGAGTATTAGGATACCTGTAGCCAATGCTGGCGTTTGGGACAGTTCTGGAAGCATTCGATATGACTCGAGGTCACCATCTTCCGGGAGGGATGGATAATCAACTGCTTTGCATCGAATGGTAAGGGTTTTTTTTTTGTATCGAGCGGTCTCATGGGCTCGGAGCGTGGGGTGGGCGTGCGTACGTTTTGTCTTGATGTTTTTGTGTTGTCACAACTGGCGAAATATTTATGAAAACCCAGAAGACCTACCCCCAGGAGACCTACGCTCACTGGACCTACGCTCACGAGGCCTACGCTAGCTGGACCTACACTCGCGAGACCTAGCTTTCTGGACCTACGCTCACGAGACCCACGCTCGCTAGACCTACGCTCAAGAGACCTACGCTTGCTGGACATACGCTCAAAAGACCTACGCTTGCTGGACCTATGATCACGAGGCCTACGTTCGCTGGACTTACGCTCACAAAACCTACGCTCGCTGGACTTACGCTCAGGAGACCTACGCCCGCTGGACTTACGCTCACGAAACCTACGCTCACTGGACCTACGCCCAGGACACGTGCGACGACGTGATATCCACATTATCGAGTCACTGTTGGCGGGCCCGTCACCACCTACCTTGGAGAGAGTAAACGAAAGCTGATGTTAAAGGCACTAGATAGCGTTGACCGCTGCCTTATGGGTGTACATTGCACCTTAATACCGTTAACGGAACAAAGGCGGGAGAGAGAGAGAGAGAGCGGCCCCATTGATAAAAATGGTACAAAAACGCCATAACAATGGACATTGACACATAAGTGTAGGAACGTTTCAAAAAGTGGAAGGACCAAACTCAGGGTGTACTTCAGGAACTTTTTCTGGAAAGCAAGCCTGATGACCAAGGGGGGGGGGGGAAGAGATGGAGGTTCTTATCGCTCTTCATTCAAATGTCATGGCTGCTATGCTAGATATGCATCCAGAGCTGTTTCTCACTGGTGCACAATCTCGCCTATTCGAATCATCTATGTCATTCGGCAAATAAGGCTATCCAGCTTCTTAGGATTATTATTCCATTTCAACATTGCCTTTTCTGGAAGGCGAAATTCCACGAGCGGGTGGGCAACTTAGGTCGTTGAGGAGGCATCTGCCTCCACAGAGTAGATACCAAAACGCGGCCTGGACATAGGCCGGTGAGATTTTCGGAAAGTGAATCGATGGCTCACAGCGCGACAGATTTTTCATGCGCCTTGATTTCTTTGAAAAAAAATCGGCAGCCTGAAATTGCTAGATACAATGTGACAAAAGCCATAAAACTGGAGATCCTCTTTTAAGAATCAAGCCACATAATAAGGTCCATCTGTCATATGCTCCTTAGTTGGGCCCTGCTCCTCTCCGCCGTCCGGGTGACCACTGCCCTGGTCCGGGTGTCTCCCGCATGACTGACCGCGAACTGATCGTATGGCTGCTTTGTTGCATACTTTTGGACCAGCGTTTCTACTGCATGGTGTATGAAACAGGTGTTGGACACCTGCAACAGGATCTTTTTCCGAATTATCTTCCCTCACACCACACCACCGCAGAAAAATAGCCCCCTGGAAGCTGTCTGCATTAAGTATGAATTGGCCCAACGGATACTTCATTGCCCATCATGCAACGTATACGACTTGATTTGCTTTTGTGTTTAACGGGGGCGAAGCCAAAGCCTTGCCAAGGAGCAACACAAGGCTGGCGAAAGCCCATCTTATCGTGATCCCCCGGAATCCCCGGATATATGTTACTTGTTAACAATTGGCATGGTTTTCCTCGTTTTATTGCTGGTTTTACCTTGTAACTAGAACAAAAACCAGGAGCTACCGTGAGCTCAATTCTGTTTGCATTTTGAGGTCAATAAACTGCAGAAATCAGGCGTTGAACGACTGCATGGAAGAAATCGCCGGCGCTCTTGATTTGCAAATGGTTGGTTGGCTCTTTCTAAACGGACATAATTTAGAACCTTTGCCAAATTTGTATCTGGGTTCTACCGACATTGAGGACATCGCGAAGGTAGATTGTATATCGATATGTTTGATCCAAATTTAAAGGTGAAAATTTGATTGCAGATCGAGTGGTAAACAATGTGTATTAACATGGGCAAGTCCATGTTTGTCTGAAAATGCGCACCATTTGGTCGAAATGGACTGGGGATACAATTTATGTAATGTGTTTTTAACATGCGCGCTCGCAAACCTTAGAAACAAAAGCCTCGACACCAGGCGTTGCAGTCTCCGTAGTCCGCGGAGCGTTAGGTCAGTAGCTAATATTTAGCCGTGGCCCACCGGTAGATGAAAATGATGACGCTTCTGAAATGATTACCTTTATACACTTTAACCAACTAGTCATACAAACTGTATGACGTAATTCTGAGCATGCACACTCGAAAATCTTAGAAACATAAGCCTCGCCCCAGGCGTTGCAGTCTCCGTATACCGCGCAGCGTTGGCTTAGCAGTTAATATTAAGTTGTGGCCAATGGTTGAGCGAAAATGACGATGCCTCTGAAAAAGTATTCTTGGACGCTTCATAACACTAGATCTTGTATTCAGAAGGCAGTCTGAGCGCATATTTCGCGTGTAAAATTTTTAGACTAATAAAAAGAATGGATTGGCCCTTAAAGCACCGCGAAATGGGGCTGGAATCTGGTGGTTGAACTGGAACGGTGAAGGTATGATCTCTATTTTTCGTGTTTTTGCGAGCGTTTATCTATCCAGAAGACGGATTAACACGGTGGCCGCCGTCTGATGGCACTTGCAGTGGCCGAAACTTTTCGGTTTTACGGAAGTTGCAACCCAGACCATCCTTGTCCTTGCTCTCGAGGTTGCGGGCGGGCATGTTTAAGCCTTTTGATGTAATTTGTTTCAATAATACATTCTGAAAGATGAGCGTTCTCAGGCCAACATGGCATCACCTTGCTCGTTTTTTTTTAAAAATGCATTTCGACCTGCGCTATTCAACAACAATGAAAGCCTAACTCTACTCAGCAATAATGAGACCCCTTATTTCCTTCCGGGCAACGGGCCTCTTGGGTAGAACACCAGGGGTACATTACTGTTTCCGGTCAAGGGCTGAGGGGTCATTCCTTCCCATCGCGAAGTGTCTTCTGGCTATTATTCTAGCGACACCGGGCGCGATCTCCTGGGCGATCCGGAGGCCATTGGAAGGGATATATCATGTCACATTGTTCCCATCCCTGACACAGAGGCCTTCTGACTCGTGCAGTTAGCCCTGGATCAGAACAGGAACCTTCATTGACGCAACAGCACCCCTGATCACCGCAGGTAGTTCGATAGTTGTCACATAGACTCGAGTTCTGTGTTTTTTCTGTGTTCGTCAGGGATATTCAGTTCTCCCTGACTAGATTGTAGATGAAATAGGGTACCTAATTTGTATTGACATGACTAACCCATGTTCGTCTTAAAATGCGCAAGATCCTGTCATAGCTGATTATTGCTAAGAAACTGCGTAATATGGTGTTGAACATGCGTGCTCGCAAGTCATAGCAATAGCAGCCTCGACGCCCAGCATTGCAGTTTCCAGGCCGTGCGGTGCCGGCCTTGCGGCTGTAACACTGAGCGCTGGCCAATGAGCAGACGAAAAAGACGACGCATCTTAAGGGAGATGGCTGGTGAACTAGGTTAATCTTAAGGGAGATGGCTGGTGAACTAGGTTAATCGGCATGCATGTTTAATGTAGCGCAAAAGTGAGCCAATTACAACCTTAATCTGAAAAGTGGGGGGGGGGGCAGTTAACATTGCTGCCCCCCACCTTGAAAAGTGGGGGCAATGGCCCCCCTGCTCCCACCCCCTGTTCCCACGCCCATGCTCAGCACGATGAGCCATACTCGCCAACGGCAGAACTTCATTTCATGTCACAAGACAGGCGTCTTTCAAAGGTTCCAAAATACCAACCTAAGTTCAAAATTCGTGGGCACGTTATAAAAACGTTGTACAACTTTGGGATGAGCACTTCATCGCAGCGCCTCCCGGCCATACCTGTCAGTGGACGGTTTTGGAAAAATCGCACATACATTGTAATTATGCGGATTCTTAGCCCTGCTTGGACTAATCACCAATGTCCATTGTTATACCGCTTTCATACAAATTCTATAAATGCGGCCTCTCTCCCTCTCTTCCCTTCCCCCCTCTCTCTGTCTTTCTCTCTATCTTCACACACACGCACACACACACACACACACACACACACACACACACGCACACTCTCTTCGTAACGGTGGTGAGATGCGACACAGAACCATGGAGCAGCAGGCACCGCTAGTTCGCGCCTTTCATAGTCAGTATTCGTTTACCCTCCCCACGACAGGTGGCAGCCGACCAGCCAACAGTAACCCGATAATTTGGGAATGACATCATCGTAGGCCTCATGCGCGTAGGTCCAGTGAGTGTAGGTTTCCTGGGCATAGGTCTCGTGAGCATAGGTCTCCTGAGCGTAGGTCCCGTGAGTGTAGGTCTCCTAGGTGTAGGTCCAGTGAACGTAGGCCTCCTGGGCGCAGGTCTCGTGAGAGTAGGCCTCGTGGGCCTAGGTCTCCTGGGCGTAGATTCAGTGAGCGTAGGTCTCCTAAGTGTAGGCCTGGAGAGCATAGATTCCCTGGACGTAGGTCTCCTGACGCGCCACGAAAATAGCTACCTGCGGGCTGCCATATGAGACCTAAATACTGTAGAATTATCGCGCTATTTTGATATTCAGGGCCTGACATGACACAGAGACGGCCATTGTCACGCTCGTCACGACGCGTTATGTCGCCAGCGGATTGTGCGGTTTATTTGGTCCTTTAAGATCGTGGTAAGGGTTGTCGCGAGCGGATTTTGCGATTTATTTGGTGCTTTAAGATCGTGGCAAGAGTCTACGCTGTTCGGATGCTCCTTCTTGTTCTTTTGAGGCTTCATGTGTATTGCAGTTGATGATTGTTCAATCATATACCTGGTGAAGTAATGCCTAACCAGTTGCACCCACCCAATGCATTTTCAGCCTCAAGTGTGAAATGTGTTATCTTCTGATGTGTGTGGTATGCTGTGCATGTCCTGCACAACAACACTTGTGCATTGTTGTGGTATGAGGAGATATATGGACAGTGTCTGGAGTGACAAGTTTAGGTGAATGATCATGGAATTCCAACAGTTGGCTGAGTGTACTGAGGCTATTCTGGCTTTCTTTGCTTGCATTAACTTAGGCCCAGTATTAAAACGTGCAATGACTGAGGCCCTGGGCCAGAATCATGTCTGTAGTTCATATGCTGGTTTCAGCAACATTCTGCCATATGGGCCACCCAGTGGGGAAGCATGGCATGTTGATATCTGCCAGTGTTAAGTATGTGATAAAAATATAAACATGGACATTCTGAATATGCAGTCAGAATGCCTAAAATTGCACTATGTCACAGAGACACCATGGGATCATAACTGAAAGGTAGAAGTGGCAGTGTTCCCATTTTCTTCTTTTATCAGCAGCCAACTTAACAGTGCAGGACATTTGGTACATGTTGAGTGGATCATGTTCCAGGGGATTTCATACTGCTGTTATATGGGTGAGGAAGATGAAACATTTTGTGTTGCCTGGCATCATTGGTCTTTTCCATGCCCAATCTGGTCCATGAATTGGTTGATGCTAACATAGCTGATCATAGCTATGATGTTACTGAAATTGATCATAACATACTTAATTGTTCACTTGCAAATTCCTATTATGGTATCTAACATTGTGAATAGCATCATCATCATCCTGCAATCATTTTTCCAGGCAGCAAAGTTTGTAAAGTAAGCTTGAATCTACTTTTGACATCTTTGTACACCAATGTTAGGTAATTGTACTCTGACTGAAGCTGATGTAAGCAATAATTTGAATTATACTTGTGCATAGTAATGTATGTAAAATACCAATTTTGGTTTGCCAGGTTTTTTAGATATCCTGATTTTTAAAATATTGAGTTCCATAGTTCAGATTTTGCTCAAATCTATGGAATGATACCAAATTGTTCAAAAATGTAACCCACCATTGTTATTGTGCCTTGAGGCAAAGCATGTTTGTAAATGTGTTACAACCAACATTCTGCACCTCTTTTTCACGATTGTTTGTGTGCTTGTATATTAACATCTAAATATTACAAAGGTTAGCTGACCATGCATTTCATGCATCATCCATATCATACAAATATAAAGATATTTGCATTAGTCATACAAATGAAAGGTTTTTCAGCCAAACAGCAAACAGTGTTTGTGGCCGATCTTTAAACATCGGTGCTACAAAAGACAGACATTTTTTTGTGGAGACAGAGTGCATTGCAATCAGATGTATATCAAGCTGTGCCCAACAACCTTTCAAGAACAACATCATAAATTAAGAAATTTGATGAAAGATTTAAGGCTGTGGTTCTGATTTGTATTAATCAGACAAGCTACACTCTTGAAATGTTTGAAATATATAACAACCATGACCAGCTTACTACTAGGACACAAGTTTGTTTTGAGGAGATGAGTAACATTGGGTGAAGACCTCTGTACAAAACTTAAATCAAGTTTGTGCAGAGTTGTGATTGAGGTACATGGTACATCATGCTATGCTTCCTCTTAACTTTTCATTGATTTGCAGGATGTGTCAGGTTTTTGCATTTCTTTTTTGTTATATGTATTTGTGTTTGATGCAGGGCAGGAAAATTTGTCAGCAAAAAAGTCAAGTATTGCATAACTAGAGAGATAGGAAACTTTGTAATGCAGCAACAGTTAGTAAGTGTAAGTAACAGTGAGTTGCTTTTAAACATACTTAAAATGATGTGTTGGCAGTTTGGAAAACAGGCTGATATGTCCTTAGCACAGACCTCAGTAATGGTAAGATCGAGTGACTGAAAGGTTCTGTCCTCCAGGCTACACTCCATGTGTTATGTCTGTTGTGCATATTACTATTGCATTCCTCGATGTTGATGGCATATGTTGGTGGTCTGTGTGTGTGTGTGTGTGTGTGTGTGTGTGTGTGTGTGTGTGTGTGCAAGGAATTATGCGGCATTGGCATTACCATGATGTGATATCCAATGTAGTTGGCTTTAGCTTGCAATTACAAAGCAAATGGTGTTACTCATCTTTTCTTTTCAGTTACCTGACATCTAAGATGCTGATTGCCCTGGTGATATTTGCAGTTGTTTTTATCACCTTTCTGTTGTTTGTAATTCTCTACATATACCCAGTAAGTATAAACAGATAAGGCAGGATGGGGTTCTGAAATTCATGGCATTCATGTGAGAGTTGGAGGTTGTTGATGAGTTTTGGATATGCATGTCTGCACAAACTGGTCAGTTATTGTCATTATCATAATGAGAGTTGCATCATCTTTCTGCTCAGGGATCTCACTGCCTGGTTATCATTACTCACTTTGTAGGTTTTGTGATTCTTATGATCTCTGTTAACAGCTTGGTTGCACAAGGAATGAGCAAAAAAGTCACTGAGTAGTTGCCTTTTAGCAAGCCCTGCTATTTTGTGATGCAGATCATTGACCTGCCTCTGTCCTTCTTCATTGTGAGTGGCTGGTTGTGGGATCCAGGTGCTGTGTGTCCATGTGATTTGTGGCAGCATGGTGACGGCCGTGCAATGTGCTCCGCAGAGCGCCACCCGGGACACAACTGTGCCAGGGCCGCCACCTTCCAGCTCCAGGTCAGTACCACCTGCTGCTCAGTCAGCCAGGTCAGGTGGGTGCAGGACTGGGAGACAGGGTGAGGTCAGCTGCATGTGGTCACTCAGGGCAGGGACAAACAGCAGGACAGGGTCACTCATGGGTCACAGTCATGATCATGGGCAGGGCCACCCAACTGCATAGGGTGATGCTGAGGGATGGGGCAGACGGAATGATGTTTGCACGGCCGACATGTGCATTTGTTGATGGGAGAGGGGGAGGACGGAGCCGCGTTAGAGGGCCATTGTTATAGCTGGGTGACTGTATCATGCCAGGGGTGCAGGGTCGTAACAGGGTAGCAGGGTCAGATGCTGGAGGGGCATGTTGTCATCTGGGGGTGGGGTTAAGCCTATATAACTGCACACCAGACTGAAGAGGCTTGCACTGAGTGGGAGGGACTAAACAATCTTGCCAATTCTGGGAGTTCACTGTTCTTGATGCCTTGGTCCTGCTGCATTCTCTTTGGTGGTTGGGGCATGCCATCACATTTCAATGGACACTGTTTGGCAGTGCCCCAGCCCCCTGACCTGACCCCCCCCCCCCCCCTCTGCGATCCTCCAACGGTGACTGAGATGAGCTGGTCGACCGTGTTGCAGTGATGGTAACCTGACGGACGTGGAGATGGCTGGTGGGCTGGGCGAGTACTTGCGCGAGGTGCACGCTCAGTACGGCCCCCTCGTCTCCTTCCACCTGGGCAAGCAGCTGGTGATCAGCCTCGGCACGTACGAGCTGATGGAGCAGCATAGTGGCGCCGCCGAGCGGCCCGAGCTGTACCTCGAGTTTCTGCGGCCGCTGCTAGGGCGCGAGAGTATCGTGTGGGCGGACCGAGCCGAGACGACGCGCCGCTGGCGGCTCTACCAGCAGGGTTTCTCAGAAGAGTGCCGCGCCGTGTACCGGCAGGCGGCGCGAGAGGTGAGCGCCGCCAGTCGCCAGCCGCGCTGGGGGCTGGAGGCGGCGCCGGCCGGGCTGGAGGCCTGTGTCGCCGGCCGCTGGGGCTGGACTACAGCAGACAACGATGCTGACGCGTCCTCGCCTCTTGCCGTCCGTGTGGCGTCTAGGCGGGGCCTGTGTCTGTGCATGGCCTGCCAATTCACTGTCGCTCGGTGGGAAAGGGGCGTGGTCGTGAGCTGGGCATGTGCGCGTGGCGTACAATGTGCCTGCCTGCTTGGCGTGGTGTCGTGAGCTGGGTGCAGTTGTTGGTGTTGTTTAGTGTGCCTGCTTGGTGTGTGTTGAGCTGGGTGCAGTTTTTGTTGTTTAGTGTGCTGTTGCTGTGCTTGGCGTGTGATGCGTGGTGGTGCAGTTGTTGTTGTTGTTTATGTGCTGTGGCGTGTGTGTCGTGAGCTGGGTGCAGTTGTGGTTTTGTTTAGTGTGCCTGCTTGGCGTGTGTCGTGAGCTGGTGCATGTTGGTGTTGTTTAGTGTGCCTCTTGGGTTTGTCGTGAGTGGTGCAGTTGTGTTGTTGTTTAGTGTGCCTTGGCGTGTGTCGTGCGCTGGGTGCAGTTGTTGGTGTGTTTAGTGCCTGTTTGGCGTGTGTCGTGAGCTGGGTGCAGTTGTTGGTGTTGTTGTAGGTGCCGTTTGGGGTGTGTCTGTGCAGTTGGCTGGTTTAGTTGTTGGCGTGGTCGTGCGCTGGTGCAGTCTGGGTGTGTTAAGTACGCCTGTTTGGCGCTGTGCTGTCGTGGCACATAGCAAACTGTATGGTAAACAATCACCGACTTGGTCATACAAGTTCGTCCTAGCCCGGCATCTGCTTGCCAGAGCGTGAGCCCAGCCTTCCACTGCGTGACACGACGCGGCTGGTTTGTGTGCTGTCCGCCCAGCGTCTGGACGCCCGCGCCCGGCGCCCCGCTGACCTTGATCAGCTGCGACTGCTGGCCGTCAGGCGGCCGGCCGCGTCTCCGAGAAGCTGCAGTCGCTCTCGTCGGAGGAGCACGTGTCGCTGCAGCAGTACACCTCGGCGCTGGCGCTGCACATCGTGGCCCGCTGCTGCTTCGGACACCACATGGACGACGAGCACAGCATGCTCAGCTTCGCGCAGGAGTACGAGATCGTGAGTGGAGGTGGCGCGGCCACTGGTGCCGGCGCCGCGGGCTGCAGGCCGGACGCGCAGGAGTAACGAGATCGTGAGTGGAGGTGGGCGGCGGCCACTGGTGCCGGCGCCGACGGGCTGGCAGGCCGGACGCGCAGGAGTACGAGATCGTGAGTGGAGGTGGGCGGCGGCCTCTGGTGCCGGCGCCGACGGGCTGCAGGCCGGACGCGCAGGAGTACGAGATCGTGAGTGGAGGTGGGCGGCGGCCACTGGTGCCGGCGCCGACGGGCTGCAGGCCGGACGCGCAGGAGTACGAGATCGTGAGTGGAGGTGGGCGGCGGCCACTGGTGCCGGCGCCGGCAGCCTGCAGGCCGGAGGAGGCACGCCACACAGCGCTGCACCGCCCCGGCACACTCGCGCCCGGTGGGATGCCGCTCGATGGCCCGGCTTGGTTTGTGTTGGTCTGTTGCGCCTGGCTGTGCCGGTCTGTAAGCCTGCTGTGGTACCGACCAGGTGGAGTCGGCGCTACGTCAGATCCCATGTGTGTGTGTAGGTGTGCAGCTGACGTTGCTGCTACGCCTGATCTGGTGTCGGTGGGCGACGTTTCTGTGACAGGCAGTTGGCCCTGTGTGTCGGTAGATGACGCCGATGTGTCTGGCTGCCGTGTGCCGACTTGTGACGTCAGCTTGGCGTCGTTGCGACGCCCATCTGTCTGCAGATGACGTCAGCGCTCTGTCGTATTCCGCTGTGACGTCATTGTTCGCCGGTTTGCCGTCGCTGCGACGCCGTCTACCTGCAGATGACGTCACCGTTCTGCCATGCCCGCTGTGACGTTATTGTGACGTCAGCTAGCCGTGGTCTTGACTCCCGCCTGGTGCGGCAGGTGACGGCCGAGGTGACGAGCGAGGCGTGCGGTCGCCAGCTGTATGAGAGCCAGCAGGACCACCTGCTGGAGGCGGCCGCCGCTCTCCGTGACGTGGCCGCCGCCATCGTCCGCAAGCACCGCCGCGAGAACAAGTCCACGGTGGGTGCGCTACCGACGCCGGCCGCCTGGCGGTGTCGGACCGGAGCGCGCGGCCCCAGCCGACACGGACTGGCCGACGACGGCGGCTCCGGTGCGGTCCACGCCGAAGTCTGGCGGCTGGCTTGGCAGTCTCGCTGCTCCGTGCGGACCGCTCTGAACTGGCTGAGATCTGGCGACTGGGTGATTACGGCATCGCCTGCGAGGGTCTGGCTTAATGTGACATCCGTGCTGACTGTCAACGAAGGGGTACACCGTTGGCAGGGCGCCCGTGTGCGCGGACCATGGAGGGCCAGCACTGCGGTGTTCAGCTCGTCACCCGCTGTCGCCAGGTGTCGCTGGTGGAGTGGGTGGCCCTCTCGGCTCAGGGCAGTCGGGCCGGCGGCGACTCGGAGGCGCACGTCAGTGACCTGCTGGCCCTCTTCATGTTCTTCTGCGAAACACTGTCGAGCGGTGAGCAGTTGTGTAAACATCACAGCATGATGTATTGCAGCCTGGCCAAAATAGGCGGGAGCAACTGCTCATTCTAATAGCTGATCATCTTCGCCATGTGAAGCGGATGTGCAGAAGGGGGATGCGATCTGAGCCGGTGTCCGCTACATCCCTTGTGTGGTCCGTGCTTTGCTCGTCACGTTTCCTCTGACTCAGTAAGGCTCCCTCTGTGGACTCCAGCTGTGCCTGCCTTGGGCAAGGCGTGACCTTCCCCGGTGGCTTATAGCAGTGTAAGCCACTATGTGGAGACGTGCATCTTCTTCAATGCTCGTCTATTTTTGTGTAAATCCCGTCGCGCATGGGGACCTTGCTTCGCCAGTGCGGCGTCTGGTGACAAAAGTGTAAGTTTCCAAGCGGGTGTGTCTTCCGGGAGCGTGCAGCATGGGTCCCTGATGGGCTTAACGCCGGGCCGCGCCGTGTGTGTATGTTGGCAGGGCTGTGCTGGACGCTGTACTACCTATCGCAGCACCAGACCGTGCAGGACGCCGTGGTGGCACAGTTGGCCGGAGAGCAGACGGACACCGGGTCAGTGACGACGCCTCTCCGCACTGCCGCGTCTCCAGCTGCGGGCCTCAGCTGCCGTCCTTAACTGGGCTGCTCGGCTGGGGCAATCAGCTCGAGTCCTGAGCCGTGGTCCTGAGCTGGGGGCCCTGAGCTACGACCCTAGACTGGAACCCTGAGCTGGGGCTCTGAGCTGTGACCTTGAACTGTGATCCTGAGCTGGGACCCTGAGCTGAGGTCCTGAGCTGGGACCCTGAACAGGGGTCTTTGGCTGGGACCTGAGCTGTAGCGTGCTGCCCTGCTGGGCTGACGCCTGCCAGGGAACGGAAAACACGCTCCCCATGGCAGCTTGCGGTAGCTTGTGATAGCCTGACGTCTGTCATACGCGAGGCCGCCACCAGTGGCCTGTGGGGGAAGCCAGGACCCCATTCGGGTGTTTCAGTCGTTAGATCTTCGGAAGATGTAACTCGTGTGAGGCGTATTGTGGGATGGCCTGGCGACCTGTTCTCAGATTGGCAACTGGAACAGCCTGCAGTGATGATCTTTTCAGCATTATATGTCTTTTGACGACATTTTGAGCAGTGTGGTGACCTTGCGGGTGGACGGTGGCTTGGCAAACCATGCGGTGACCTGCAGGACCGTGTGGTGACTCCCGGGGTAGCGGCCCTTGTGATGATCGGGTGGTTCTTGTGACCTGGTGGTGACCCGTCGGCAGGCTGCAGGACTTCATGACCGACCCTCCCGTAAGCTGGCGGACCTTGGCCATGTGGTGACCTGACAGGACTGTGGTGATCCCGTGTAGCTTTGGTGACCCAGTGGACCTGTCGTGATTTGGTGGGGCTGTGGTGACCTGGTCGGCCTGTTGTGACACGGTGGGGCTGTGATGATCTGCTCGGCCTGTGGTGACCTGATGGGCCTGCTGTGGGCCTGTTGTGACCCAGTGGACGTGTGGTGACCGAGTAGACCTGTGGTGACCCTGTGGGCCTGTGGTGACCCGATGGGCCTGCTGTGGGCCTGTTATGACTCAGTGGACCTGTGGTGACCGAGTGGACCTGTGGTGACCCTGTGGGCTTGTGGTGACCCATTGTCACGTCGTCGGCAGGCTGGTGGGCCGCGTCATCCGCGAGGCCTGGCGCTTGAGCTCGGTGGTGCCGCTGACGGCGCGTTGCTACAGCTCGCCGTCGGCCGTCCAGGGCCACACGCTGCCGGCGCGCACGCCGATCGTCAGCGCCCTCTGTGTGGCGAACACGGCCGCCGGCTGGGCGCGTGCCGACAGGTTGGTGCCGCCCGCCGCCGGCACACGCGCGGGCAGGCATGTGTCGTCTGTACGGACCCGGCAGCTGTCCGCCCTGTCACACTGACACCGGCAGTGGGGGTTTGGCATTTGCTGTGGTGTTTCCCACAAGGTGTGTAGTTGGAACGGTGGCCAAAAACTGACTGTGGACCATGTCATGAGAAGCCGCCAGCTCCGAATGATTATTCAAACACGGCGTGTGTTAGCTGTGGTCTGATTTGTGAATGACGGTGCCCTGGAAGAATGCGATTGGTCACGCCCATATGTGATGAACTGGTGACCTCAGGTTTGACCCGGCCCGATTCGAGGGCGACACGCCGCCGCTGGAGCTGAACCCGCTGCCATTCCTCTCCAAACACGACGACATCGAGGGCGCCTCCAGGTGAGCGCCGCCGCCCGCCGCCACCGTGACCCGGCCCCTGCGCCCGCACGCGTGCGTCCCGGTGTGCTGGAGTGTGCGCCGCCCTGCAGGGCTGAGTGCCGACAGTTGGGGAGTTTAACGGTTTTATCGGAGTTTGACCCCAGGCCGCTTGATCCGAGTCATTGGCGAGCTCACAGGCCGAGCGAGTCTCCCCCACAGTGTGAGAGGACGTTCTCAGCGTGAGAGCCCCGACATGGACGTCACGCTTTGTAGAAGTTAAAACTCACGCGTGTAGTGATTAGAGCGCCACGAGCGTGACGTGGTTTTTAGATTAAAACCAAGGCCATGTAATAAGGTATGGTCATCCGGGAATTTTTCCGGCACCTTTCGTTCACCATTACAGCGACGTCACAAAGTCGCAACCTGGCATCACAGCGCCGGCTGCATTACCTTCGCGTCTGCTACACCGGTGCACCTTCTAACAAATGCGTCTGGTGATCGCCACAGGGCACTTCAAGAAGTAATATGAGGACATATGAAAGGGGATTTTTGTCACGCCTGTCGTTAAACAGCGAACATGGGCCTAGAAACCAGGAACCCATGTGCCATGGCACTCCCATTTGCTGAGGATGCCAAACATTGAGTCCATGGCGATGCATTGAAGCTGGTCAGCCTACAGCTGCTTAAATGCGGGTTAGCGAACCTGGCCAAGGTCCAGTCATTGCCAAAGGAAGAACTGAGTGGCACCAGGATTATCATCCGACCTGTCGCGTTGAGCCTCAGCACTATACATAATGACGCGCTGGGTTGCACTGGTGTGCGATTGAGGCATTTTGAGACGACGGAAGTGGTACGCTGCCCGGTAGAACATAGGACATTGTGGACATTGCACGTCGCGTCAGCTATGCCACGAAGCCTCCGAAGGTCGCGGTGCATGACGTTAATCAAGATCATATCCGTCACGCCATGCGGCCAAGTTATCGAACACACGTATGACTCATAATTTGCCATACTTCACTTAAACGATTCTTGCGCCACCGTACACTTCATTGTGCACATTTGGCGAGGATCCAAAAAAACGGGGGGGGGGGAGAGGGAGGGAAAAATTATTGCGCCCAGCATGCACTTCATTGTGCACACTTGGCGAGGACCCAAAGAAACGGGGGGGGGGGAGAGAATTCTTGCGCCCAGCATGCACTTCATTGTACACACTTGGCGAGGACCCAAAAAAAAACAGGGCGGGTGGGGCGGAGCTCACATAAGCACAACGATGTTCACTTCGCGCTGTCCACCTGACGTCGCACCTGTTTAGCTGCGCGCCTGGCAGTAGCTCGCTCAGCCCCAGCCTGATTAAGGCATCTGAGGTGCAGATGGATGCGCGTCTTCATTAGCTTCCGAGCAATCCGCTTGTCCAGCGCAGAGCTTTCTTAGTAGGAGCTTTGTGTGTCGCGGTCCACGACGCCAATGTCTCGGTCCATGCCTCGGTCCATCACTTGTTGGAACACGATCTCGAAAGCCTCGACAACGCTTGTCCAGGCCGGCAACGGCACCATCAGACCACCCTGTCTAATCGTGTGTATCCAGCTGTCTGGGACACAGTTGGGTGGTGCCTCTCGGGTCGACAGTCCCATACTTGGATCGAGGTGTTTGCACTTCACCGCCACGAAGCCGGCAACGAAGGCCAGCGCCCCGTGCTCGACGTTCGTGTCTTCGTCCATTTCGTCGCCGCAGTGGGGGCCATTTTCGGTCCTCTCGCCGTCACCGCCATGGAGCTTGCCTTTGCCCGATTCGTCGAACCCGCCGTTCTCGTCCACTTTGTTCAGGATGGGCATTGGAGGCATCGCGGCTGCTTGCTGGTAGGCGGCCTCCACGTCGTCCGTATGCGCTGCCGCTTCCACCACAGCTGGGTCTTGGATCTACGACACAACGATACAGCCATTTCCGCGTACCTATCAGGCGCATTAATCAGACCCTTTTACATATCACCAGCTTTGGTTTTCATTACGAGAGCAAAACGTCTTGGACCCGGACATGCCCATTCTTTTGTTATGGCATGCTTGTTTTTATACACAACCACCTTTTTGTGATCCAGGGTGACATAATCCTAGCGGGCAGCAGTTTTTTACCACGATATTACTGTATGTAATCCCGGAGTTTGGTGACCAGGCAAATAGCCTTTATTTGAAATCTCAGACACCACCATGAACAGTAACACGAAGAGCCCAAAAGTGGCTCAAAAGTAACAAGACTCGCAAGAAGCCGAGTGAACATGTACGGTACGTAGGTGAAAGAACTGCACAGGGCACCAGGGCAAACCAACATTAGAATCTTATTGATGTGCTAGGTACTGAACATACCAACGATTGTGGGGTTTGTTGGTCAGCTCACAGTGCGTAGATGTACTGTCAATGGGGCTTGGACTCGCTCGTGCAAACATACCCCTCCACCCGTCGCAAACCCTGGCTACGTCCCTGACCCCACCCCCCCCCCCCCCCTCCGCCCGCGTAGCATGAATGGCTGTGCCACTTGTGTGGTAGTCAGGCCCCACTTCGTAAACAAGATTATGATCGGACAATTTCGCTTTAATCTCGTATTGTAGTCTACGAACTGCACAGAGCGGCACGGTTTATGCAGGCAGTAGTGACTGTGAATCGGGTTCAAATATTTCTGCATGAAACAGGCGGAAATTTTCCTTTTAAGCACACGCATGCTCACTTTGGCGTGCCGGCGATGTCCAGTCGCATGGAAGGAACTGCACTTGGTCGAAGGCACGGCTTAACACTGGGTATGAGACGGGCCTTAACCAGATGGCCAGGATCATAGTCATAATCTTGAAAATGATCAGACCAGATTATCGCATTCTCCGCATTTATAATGTTAGTCCAAGAGGAACGGTTCGCTCATGTTTTCGGGACAGTTGTATCGTTTTTTTTATAGAAAAGTAAAAAAGGTTTGTATTGTGCCGTTTCACATTCTTGCAAGAAGCCACTTCACATAATAGCATCCTGCTGCCAAAAAACTGCCTTTGATGATCACTTTTGCCCCACGCTCACACACCACTTCAAAATTCTCCCATCCGCGACATAATAGCTCGCACTGAGGCAACACAATACAAACTTGATGCCACACTGCACGATAATCACGTTATTACATTCAAGACATTACATTGGTACTACGCGGCCTTCACGATAACAGACAAGACCAACCACAGCATTTCTGCGCGACGACTGCTTTCCACGCGGCGCAGTCGACGTTGCCATGCAACGCCGCAGAGCGAGCCATTGCGACTTTGTGACGTCACCGCCGAACGTTAACCAGGCGCCAGCCCGACCAATTTCTCAAGCTGCGATGATGGCCCCCTGATTAAAACAGGACAGTTCTCGAAGAATTGTGCGGTTTGAATTGTTCTGTGGTTGCATGTAGTGCGATCAGCTGGCTTTTTTGCCGTGTTGCGTTGCGTTATCGACACAGTTTCACCGCCCCCACCTAATGAAAACGTAGCAGGTAAAGTTTTCAGCTTGCGAGGAAGCTGAAGGGCACTGGTTGAAACCGGGTCCAGATCCGGATGAACAGACATCGCAGCAACACGAGGCTAGCGAATTTGCAATCACGCTGGCAAGAGTTTGGGTTGATGTGTGCTGACGGTCCCCCGCTACCGTGTGCAAGCGATGCGTCTGCCTTTTTTGTGATGTTCGTAAGGCTTGATGCCAGAGCCCGGCAACTGGAGCAGATGAAGACCTGGGACGAACCTCCGGGCTTTGGCGAATGCACCGGCTGCATTATACAACATTTCAAAACTGGCGGAGACGAAAGTGCACCAGAATCAAGGATGCACCAGTAATCGACAACCACTTTTCAGGCGTTGCTATTTTTGAACCAGCCAGCGAATGCTACATCATGTTACATGAAAGGCTATATCAGCATGTTTCGCTGAGATTTCAGGAGCAGCGCGGTCTCCAGCGCAATGTTGGCAGTCAGGGATGTCATTGTTGACAGGGATGTCATTGTTGGCAGTCAGGGATGTCATTTTCCAAAATTGGTCAGGGGTACTCAGCTGAAAAGGTTGACCTATCCTGCCTACAAAACTTCATTTCTTCCCAGATTTCGACCACTTGAATTTCTCTTTTTTATTTATTCCGTAGGTCATAATTATTTTCCTGTGGATGAATGGATTTATATTTCAAGTTAATGTGAGCTGCCTTGTGAAAAGCTTAGAATTAGGTGTAATGCACATAAAAAATACATTTTGGTCGTTGGTGTCGATTGCCTTGTCATCTAGTACTTGGTTGCATTGTATTATTTTTGGCATGTACGCGATGGCACACGATAACTTACACCTGCTGTTTGCTCGCTGATGCTTTGGGCTGTAGGCTGCGCTGTCTACGCCGGTTACATGGTGCCCGGTCGCCCCCTCACCTTTCCCACAACGCACAAGCTGTCGCTGGTAATGTAAAGTGAGGAGATCAGTGAGCCCGGAATCAGTGGGCCACCGGTGATAATTCGACCTCAGGACGCTTGGACCGCGTGACTTACGCGTGCCGAGATATCAAACGGCCTGATCAGGATACAGGTCGCCGCGCAGGGTATCGCGCGTGATAACCTGGGTCTGTACCTCGCCCGCGGTCAGTCACCCCTTGCGATACGCCGCGGACTCGTCATTGACGGAGTCATGGGTCGGGTATGGCCCGTCGCCCACCTCATCCCTTATCCCTCCCGACCGGAAGAATGCGGGCTGTCCGACAAACTGAGGTCGTGCACTCTTCCGTAAAATGAGAAATACGCCACGTCGTAACTTTTCAAACACCGAGTGCAGTGTTAAGTTACTGCTCGGTTCATGAGCACTCGTGAGCCCAGAGTAGATCTGGGTGTTTTTCACCGCACTGCACTGTCTGGGAGCGCATGCGGCGGCACTGCCGTCTGTGAGCTCTGAGGCTGGCGTCTGTGAGCCGTGTGGCTGGCATCTGTGAGCTCTGGGGCTGGCGTCTGTGAGCCGTGTGGCTGGCGTCTGTGAGCCGCGCGGCTGGCGTCTGTGAGCCGTGCGGCTGGCGTCTGTGAGCCGTGAGGCTGGCGTCTGTGAGACGTGCGGCTGGCGTCTGTGAGACGTGAGGCTGGCGTCTGTGAGCCGCTCGGCTGGCGTCTGTGAGCCGTGAGGCTGGCGTCTGTGAGACGTGCGGCTGGCGCCTGTGAGCCGCGCGGCTGGCGTCTGTGAGACGTACGGCTGGCGTCTGTGAGCCGCGCGGCTGGCGTCTGTGAGCCGTGTGGCTGGCATCTGTGAGCCGTGCGGCTGGCGTCTGTGAGACGTACGGCTGGCGTCTGTGAGCCGTGTGGCTGGCGTCTGTGAGCTCTGAGGCTGGCGTCTGTGAGCCGTGTGGCTGGCATCTGTGAGCTCTGAGGCTGGCGTCTGTGAGACGTACGGCTGGCGTCTGTGAGCCGTGCGGCTGGCGTCTGTGAGCCGTGAGGCTGGCGTCTGTGAGCCGTGTGGCTGGCGTCTGTGAGCCGTGCGGCTGGCGTCTGTGAGCCGTGTGGCTGGCGTCTGTGAGCCCTGAGGCTGGCGTCTGTGAGCCGTGCGGCTGGCGTCTGTGAGCCGTGTGGCTGGCGTTTGTGAGCCGTGCGGCTGGCGTCTGTGAGATGTGCGGCTGGCGTCTGTGAGCCGTGCGGCTGGCGTCTGTGAGATGTGCGGCTGGCGTCTGTGAGCCGTGCGGCTGGCGTCTGTGAGATGTGCGGCTGGCGTCTGTGAGCCGTGAGGCTGGCGTCTGTGAGATGTGCGGCTGGCGTCTGTGAGCCGTGCGGCTGGCGTCTGTGAGATGTGCGGCTGGCGTCTGTGAGCCGTGCGGCTGGCGTCTGTGAGATGTGCGGCTGGCGTCTGTGAGCCGTGCGGCTGGCGTCTGTGAGATGTGCGGCTGGCGTCTGTGAGCCGTGAGGCTGGCGTCTGTGAGCTCTGAGGCTGGCGTCTGTGAGCCGTGTGGCTGGCGTCTGTGAGCCGTGTGGCTGGCGTCTGTGAGCCGTGTGGCTGGCGTCTGTGAGCTCTGAGGCTGGCGTCTGTGAGCCGTGCGGCTGGCGTCTGTGAGCCGTGTGGCTGGCGTTTGTGAGCCGTGCGGCTGGCGTCTGTGAGATGTGCGGCTGGCGTCCGTGAGACGTGCTGCTGGCGTCCGTGAGACGTGCGACTGGCGTCTGTGAGCCGTGTGGCTGGCGTCTGACGTCCGTCTCGCCGACAGCCTGTACCAGGAGCTGGTGACAGAGGTGCTGCACGTGCTGCTGACCCCCTCTCAGCTGGAATTGCTGCCCGACCAGAGCCAGGAGCAGCTGATGACGCTCGTCACCACGCCGCGCGAGGACGTCTGGGTCTCGGTCAGCCCGCGCTCCGCCGACGCCTAGTCACGTCGGCGTGACGTCACGCTGCCGTGACGTGTGTGCGCGTGGTGAGTGAGGACGGCAGCGCGGGGTGGCGCCGTTGCTGTCAGGAGAGGGCCGGATGCACCGTGTTCTCGGACGGCGCGCTGCCGGCCGGGCGGGACGCTGCCTGCGCCGGAAGGCGCGCCGCGTGGCCGCCGGCGGGGCGATCAGGGTGGCACGAAGCCGTCGGACTGGCCTTGCCGTTCGGCCCGGGCACGAAGCCGTCGGACTGGCCTTGCCGTTCGGCCCGGTGGGGCGGACACACGCTCGTGGTCGAGGATGGTCGGTGAGGGGCGGTTGGGCGGATACTTACCAGTGTGCTGGTGACGGCCGGCCGTCAGGTGGTTGTCAAACCGGGCATCGCCCGTGCGTATCGTGGGCTTGTCGATCTGTGGGTGTTCCGCTACTGTGCGTAACGATCGCGATTCTGTGAGAATGACTAGCTGGGCGCACTGCCGTGTTTGGTCTGCCCTCGTTTTCTTTGCTCTCCGTTGGGCTCTGCACATGCTTCGAGTTCGTTGCTCTGTGATCTGCCTTGCCTATTTAGCACTTGTGAGTTGTCGTGGCACTTTTGTGCGAAAAGGGTGCATTATTTTTGCAAAGGTCGGTGTTGTCAGTGTCGGGATATTTTGCGTGTCGCCATCGCATCGCCATAGACAAATAACAGAGCTGTGCTTCGTGCCGGCGTGTTTTCCTGGCGAGCTGAGTAGGAGCAGGCGGCGACCGCCACGGCCGGGGCGGGGTGGCCTTGTTAGAGAGAGCCCTAATGCGAGACGGCTGAGGGCGCATGGTAATGTGATCGGCCGGCAGATAGCAGAACACGGGAGATTGAGCTGACTCGCGACGGACGAGCCGTCTAGTCAAGTTCCCAGCGGAGCTTGTCCACGCTGTCACCTGAATACGGCTGTTACAGTAGGGGTTGAGAACGTGCTGATCCGAAACAAGCGAACTTATTTTGAATCACGGGCAGCGCCATCGCTAGCAGGGTGTAAATAGCAACGCCTTTCAGCTGTAGCGCCCCGAGCGCTCGTTCTAACAACAGCCTTTTCGGCCTATCAGTCTTCTCAGTCAAACACCTCGTTCGTTGTTTTCGACGACCAAAACCTCACGTTGCCGGCTTACCGCGATCAGTACTTATCGTGTTCCAAGTGTACGGACAGCCAGCGGATCGGAAAACTCCCGTCCATTTACGGGGTACGCTGCGGCCAGCATGCAACGACACGCCTCCTGATTCACTGGCGCAGGACGCCCACTGATAAGGTCCGCCGACTCTGGCTAGCGGACGATTGGCCAGGGGTGCGGCGGTGGCAGTGGGTGCAGAGCTTGCGTTCCACCACCAATAAGTAGCCCAATCGTCATACGGAGATCCGATGGTGCATGTTTACCGACATCGCCGCATAGTGGACAGTCGATGACAAAGGCGGCTGGTTGCGACTACGGTCTGCCACCAAGAGCGGCTCCAGCAGTGAACAGGAGCTCTCAGCCCGAAATGTATTACAATCCGCCCTCACGGCCTCCTCCCACTCCATGTCCGTTCCCTTTCCATGAACACCACGAGCTAATGCAAATCCGCACACACGCGTCGCGCAAGACACGACGGATAGTAATGGTACCGTCCGACCTCATTCATGCGTGGCATCAGACACATCCCGCCATTCAGAAGCTCATG
This sequence comes from Pollicipes pollicipes, assembly GCF_011947565.3. Lineage (NCBI taxonomy): Eukaryota > Metazoa > Arthropoda > Thecostraca > Pollicipedomorpha > Pollicipedidae > Pollicipes > Pollicipes pollicipes. The sequence goes on along the minus strand of NW_023596461.1, from coordinate 38,408,994 downwards.
TCTGCCGCAGCGTCCTGACGCCGTTGCCACCGCCGGCACCGGCCGTACACACGTCATCGATCGCCTACGCCGCCGTCCAGCGGCTGAGATCGGCTGGAGCAGCAGGCCCGTCGGCAGCTGCCGCCAGCTGCAGCTGCCGCAGCCGCCCGTAGGCAGTCGGTGCGCCGACAGACCGCCACCACCGCAGCGGGGCGCCCCCTCCCTCCGTCGTTGGGCGCGCGCTCCGTGGACGTGTGCTGCTGAGTGAGCACCTCCGCAATGAGAGTGTCCTTTCGGGCTTCGGATAGGCGCGGAAGGCGGGTTCGATAAGAACAGCCCGCTTTGGTGACCCGGTTCAGGACCGGCGAACGCTAAGGTCGGCTGACCTTGCAACCAGTACGCGAGGCTAGCCCAACCGTTATGTTGCGGAAATGCCTATGTGATAAACGGGACAGACTTGAACGCCAAACTCACGTGCTTCAGTGAGAACCCAAGGACCTTAATCGAATGTTCTAATATAGATGCATACCTAGGGATCGCATGGTTATCGCACACACGCAAAAATATAAGGCCATGCGTACCATATGAATAACGAGTGGTCCGTCACTCAGCTGGTCATGCTGAGCAGAAAATAAACGCTACATTACCTCTGCTAGAGCACGGCACGCGTCCCCAGGCGAGGGCAGCGGGCGTATCCCGGTCAGGCCTCCTCTGGTTTCCACTGCACCCAGCAGTCTCCACGGGGCGGCGCCAGGGTTGTCACGGTCACGCGGGCGCTCGAGCGCCGTCGCAGAACAGTGTCACGCCGCGTCCTCTGTCCCAGTCACTGACCAGGCCGATCACGCTCTCTCGTCCACAGGACCACTTCTGTCTACCTCACAACCACAGGCACGGGCGTGGCGCTGCCGGTCGGCCGGCGCCCCCGTGCGGTCCGGTCGGATCAGGTCAGGTGATATCAGGTCAGGTCAGTGAGCAGTAGCCGCCGCACAGGCCCCGGTTGTCGCGTTCGGCGTCTCCCAGGCGCACCTGGCCCTCCCGGCGCGTCTCCTCCGACTCCCACAAGCCGGGAGTCTGGATGATCTGTGGACAGAGCACTGTCATGTGGCACATCACCACAGACGGCCGACACGGTACATCGCCACAGATGGCCGACACTGCACCTCACCACAGATTGCCGACCCGGCACCTTACCACAGACGGCCGACACGGCACCTTACCACAGATGGCCGACACGGTACATCGCCACAGATGGCCGACACAGCACCTCACCACAGACGGCCGTATGGCACCTCACCGCAGACGGCCGACATGGCACCTCACCACAGACGGCCGACATGGCACCTCACCACAGACGGCCGACATGGCACCTCACCACAGACGGCCGACATGGCACCTCACCACAGACGGCCGACACGGCACCTTACCGCAGACGGCCGACACGGCACCTCACCACAGACGGCCGACACGGCACTTCACCACAGACGGCCGACATGGCACCTTTAGCACACTGGGGACGGAGACACGGGACTTCCACACAGACTGGAGGCGGAGACACAGGACCTCCACACAGACTGGAGACGGAGACGCAGAACCTCCACACAGACTGGGAACGGAGACACGGGACCTTTGCACGGACTGGGGATGGAGACACCACGGGACCTCCACACAGCCTGGGGACGGAGACACGAAACCTCCACACAGACTGGGGACGGAGACACGGGACCTTGGCACAGACTGGGGACAGAGACACGAGACCTCCCCACAAACTGGGGACGGAAACACAGAACCTCCACAGACTGGAAACAGAGACACGGGACCTTGGCACAGACTGGGGACGGAGACACGAGGCCTCCACACAGACTGTGGACGGAGACACGAGACCTCCCTACAGACTAGGGACGGTAAGACAGGCCTCACAACCAACGGAGCGCAACACAGGATTTCTTCACGGAGCCGGGCTGTGACACAAAACCTTCCGACACACTATGGACGGCAGCATAGAACCCTCCGAAATACCGTGGACGGTCACAAAATCTCGCACCGACTGTATCCGGTGGCACGCGATCTCGGGTATACGAGCGCAGTACCTTTTCACAGATGCAGAATGCTGTATGTGACTCGGCCCGATAACGACCCTCAGTGAGCACAACACTGAACAGGCGACGTCGGTCAACACACCGATTGACCGACGCCGTACTAATCAAACACAGTGCAGACAACGCCAGTTAAGGGTTTCGAAAGAGCGCAGATGACAACAACCGGATGGAATGCAGCGTTCACGATGGCAGTGTGCTATCACATCGCTGGCCATCAGTCGGGTGGCGTCAGCGCTCGCGGAGCGGTGACTGGCTGGCCAGCCGGCGGCGGGGCGCCTCACCTTCTGGACGAGCTCCTCGAACGCCAGCTGCACGCCCTCCCGCGTCTTGGCGCTCGACTCGATGTGCAGCATTTGATGGCGACGGGCGAAGGCCATCCCCTCCTGTCGACTCACCACCCGCTCCTCCTGGCGGGCGGCGCGCGCGCGGCCTCGTCACAGCGCGCCAATCGGCGAGTCAGCGCCACCAGTGCAGGCACGACCGCGTGACTGAGACCGAACACATCGGGACACGGTGACGGGCGAGCTCGCTCGGACCGACCGCGTGACTGAGACCGAATACATCGGGACACGGTGACGGGCGAGCTCGCCCGGATCGGGTGCGGGAGGCAGGCACGACCGCGTGACTGAGACCGAACACATCGATACTCGGCGACGGGCGAGCTCGCTCGGATCGGGTGCGGCAGGCAGGCACGACCGCGTGACTGAGACCGAACACATCGATACACGGTGACGGGCGAGCTCGCTCGGATCGGGTGCAGCAGGCGAGCACGCACGAGCTATGCATCATAACGGGACGACGACAATGGTTCCGTCAGCAGTCACTGTACGACTGTACACGCATGCTTAGTGTCTGCATACAAACCTTGTCGATCTTGTTTCCGACCAGCATCTTGACGATGTTGGAACGGTTGGCGTAGGTCTGAAGTTCATTGAGCCACATATCTAGCTTGCTGAAACTGACCCGGTTGGCCACGTCGTAGACGAGAATGACGCCCTGCGCGCCGCGGTAGTAACTCGGCGTCAGGGTGCGGAAGCGCTCCTGGCCGGCCGTGTCCTGTCGGGTGGAACAGCCAGGTCACGCGACAAAGCAGGCTCCCATCAGCTGACCATGGCCTGAAGAAGTTAACCACAATGGGTCATTGTTGCCTGCACATGAATGGACCACAAGATGGCTTGGTGTAAATCCGACTCCCGGGTCTGAATTCACAACGATAGTGATATGTCCGTTGTCCGGGCATTATTCACAGCCACGGAACATGGGTACGACAGGCGCGGGATCTGACGTCACCTTGATCATGTCGATTGTCCGGACGAATCACAACTAATGACATATGGGGCCTTTATAAAAACCACAAACTTCGAGCTGACATACCCAGATGGCCAGTTTGACCCTGTTGCCCTCGACATTGATGGTTTTGACCTTGAAGTCGACCCCGATGGTAGCGCTCTGGTCGGGATCGAAGGTATTGTCCACAAAACGCAGCAACAAACTGAAACAAAGTAGCTCCGTCGTGGTGGCTGACAACTTAACAGCATATTCGGCCTACAACAACCAAAAACTGCTGCACAGCTCCTGGCTGGCTTAAGTAAACAGCGTATCATCTGATGCTTGCCAAGTTACAAACATGCTAGCAGTCAGTCGCCTTTTGCGACGCGCAACGTGACGGCGGAGAATATTGTTGTCGCCGCGCAAATAACAAACAAAAAATTGCGAATGAAACCTGTCAGCTTTGAGGCCCTTTAAGAAACGAGCTTCAAAGGCGTTCAAATATCCCACCTCGATGACTTTGGTAGGTGAAGATGTGCTGATATCAAGGCGCGATGTCACTGATAGAGGTGCGTTGATGGTCACTCCGCACACAAGTTTATGAATCATATTGCTGGGATATGGGCACGCGACGGGCCCCACAGGCCTGGTTACTGTGATCGACGAGACGAGGGGGCTTGGAATAGTTAACATGCGCTCGGTCGGGGGTCCGTGACAACCGCGCCCCGCCGGGGGGGGGGGGGGGGGGCAGCTAATTTCCCCCGGGATATCCAACTTCTAAACGTCTTACTAAAAAAAAACAAAGATATTGTTGCGAAGGTCACGTCAAATCATGAAAAATGTGCACCAGATTGTTTAACTTAAGGTCACCGTGAGGTCCCCAGAGGATACGAAAGGTCAAAAACGGTCGTTCCGATAGATGTAGTTGACACCTATGTTGACAACTGTGGGGAGTTCATTCCGACCATTTCTGTTCCCCCGCTATGGTGCAGTCAGGTCAGCTGACCATTCAAAATTGGTCCACCAATAGCCACAAGAATGACGCTTTTCGGTTTTCTCTCACCATGTGGTTCCAAAAAAGTTTATTGCATTGGGTGCAGCTGTGGAGCAAAAGTATCCCAGACACAAAAATACCATTTTTGGGCTGACCTAGATGCCAGATGGATCTGCTACAGTCAAATTTATACACACACAAATGAAAAAAACTGAAATGATCACTGGGTCCAAGTGACCAGTAAAATTTTTTGCTGCGGTGTGCACTTTAATTTGATCTGATCAAGACCTGGCATCAAACCTAAAAAACACCCCAAAACAGGTGCTCCATGGCTTATGCATGACTGCAAGCATCAGCACACTTTGACACATGCTTTATGGCACACACTTCCATTTTCTCCCATCAGTACTAGCGATTGTCATGTTACTGCGACCCCTGGTTGCTGAGATCTGGACCCATTCCTAACCCTTAGTTCCTTAGCTTTTTGTAAGTTGTCAATTTGTGTTTCCCATTAATTGAACTGTGAAACACAATGGCAGTGTTGTGATGTTGCAAAACCATGTTCCCTGATCAAACCAGTCTGAACTTAAGTGCTGCAAACATATAGAACAAATTTTTAAACTATTGAAAATGTCATGATGCCAAACTTCCCTCTGGTCTCATCAGTGGTTGCAGATGTGAGGAAGCCCATCACCATCGTGATTGGCTTGGCCACCAAAGCTGCCAAATTTCTAGTTATTTATAGATTGAGATTCACTTGACCTGAGGCCTCACCTGCAATAATGAAGTGCCAACAACCATGTGCCACCTAGCATGTGGGGCTGTACCATATTTTGTGGTCTAGCTAGAGTAGCTTTGTTAATTTGGAATTATTTCTGCCAACAACATATGCAAAACAGATGGGTTAAATCTGCTTAAAGTTTTACATGCATTTTGTCATTCATTTTAAGGTGGCCAGAGAGACAAGGTGGGACAGTTTTGATGAACACATAATTGTGGTTAAAAATCCTTTTAAGTCTCTCCTAATGCTTTGATGTGCCAGTCTCATCCCTGGATATATATATATATATATATATATATATATATATATATATATATATATTTCAAATGGGTCCTTCCCCATGCCATGCACAGCGACCTACCTTGACTTGCCAGTGCCGCTTTCACCTATGATCAGGATTTTCAATGTAGCCAAAATGGCATCTTCCTCCATCATTCTGACCTTTCAAGTTCAAATTGTCTGAAATAGCAGAAGCTGGTAGTGAATGGCATGGAGAGACATGGCAATGTTTTGGTGATATACATAGGTGATAGGAGAAACTTCCCAGAAAGAGGTGATGCCATAACCAGCTTTGAGGGCAATTAATTATTTTCATCTGTCATGATGGGGATCATGTTTAACATTGTTGGAAAGAGTGGGTGCCACAACCTCGGCAACCATACACCTACATTTCTACACATGTATGGTTTGTTTGCTTTTTTGTTTAAAGACAAGTTCATGTTAAAAACTCTTGCTGTTTTACTTGAGTTGAATCATAACTGAACTTTCACAAGGCAGTCATGGTACATGGCATCAAGTATTGCAAGGTAAATTAAGGATAGCTAATTGTAATGCATCACATAGCATGCCTGTTAGACCATACACCAAAGTTGGGTAAAAAATAATTTACACAATAAATTTACAAAATAATTACCATTATGAACTTGTTTCTATCTAGTAGTCTCTCATAAGCTAGTGACAGGTTTCCTATCATGTAGATTAGAAATAAATTACACTCCATTAGGCCCTCTCAAAGAAAAATATCTGACCTAACAAACAAAAATGCACACAGATACACATGCCCACACCAATTTTCTGCATATCTGTGAAAGTTTTGCTCATTGGGAACTTCAAATGGTACCTTACAACGAAATTTCTATCATTTCAGCTCACCAATGTATAAACATAATTGTTGTGCTTGGCATCTGGAATCAGAGGTGTGAACCAATACATGCACAATGTTTTGCATCCAACTTTCAACCCTCATGTCAAAGGAGTGGTGCTTTACAAGGCACTCAGTTGCTGAGGCTGGGTATATAATGACATCTGCATGTCACTCTGGCAAAAAGGGCAGCACCTTGGGCACCATAAGATGGTACACTTTAGTCCCAGCCTATTGTCACATGTGACTTGGTTGAGCATAATCAGATGCAATCAAAATGCATTGCATGTATGCTTTCTTAACAGCACATGCTATGGATGTATGTCAACATCACCCAAGTTGTTTGTGTCCTGCTGGATCAGGATTCCATCACATGATAAGCCATGCATTTGATGTGACAGGGCTAATGTTTTTGCTGGGCCCATAATCCTGAATGGAAAATTATGCTGGAATAGTTGTCGAGCTGGGCAAGTTCACGCCACAAGCATCGCAAATCAGCATCTCACAAAGGTCCAACCAGGTCCCAACACGCAAGAATACGTCGGCAGTGGGGCTGGGCGTTGCCATTGATACATAAATTACAAATGCAGACGGTAAAATGCCAACTCCCGACAGCAAACACCTTAGGCCTACCAAATAAATTGCACAATTGATGACCGTCCTAGGTCACGCAGAACTCGCGACGAATTTAATGGAAAACGCAACTCACGGACAGATGCAACCCAGCGCCCGCGCAGTACAGCACTGGATGCTATGATAATCCCAGCGGAGATTCTGGGGTTCTCTAAACAAAGAAGCTGTATGCTCAAGGTTATCGCGATGCGTTGATCACTACCCTAATGATCACTAAATGGCGCATGAGAGACATATGCTCAGAGTCTGATTCGCAAAGACAGCTGGCAGTTTGACTGACGGGACGGGGGCGGAGGGGCCTACGGAGACCGACGCATACGCATAAGAGTTTTGATCAGCACGCGGGCGTTGAAGGGGTTGGAGGTATGCAAAACTAGACCAAACAGAATGTAACGCCTTTTATAGTGGTGATAAGTTGAAATAATAATATGTTATTCCTGCGTCTGACGAACAATTGCTGCTAATATTCATGTTGTGTCAGAGCATTGTGTAGCACTTCAGTTGTTAAACCGGCCTAGACAACGTGTATGGCGGGCTAACATAGCCTCATTAAACTTTGCTTAGCAGCTTCTTTGAATTTGGAACTACCTGTGCATATACATCCACTCAGCATAATGTTGTCCAATATGTACTTTCAAAGTTAAAAAATACCTAAACATGAATGCTTCCAGGTCATGGCTCTGGACTTGGTGGCTGTGTGGGATGTACCATGCAATGATGGCATCCACCAAATTGAAGTTGAGCATGGTACCATCTCTGGCAAGCGTATCATCAAGGTTGATGGACAAGTAAGCCTTTTTAAATTTCATACAGAGACTGAGCTGTTCTTCTTTATGTGATTGCATTGACAATCCATGCTTCATTGTGCAGCATGGACACAGCATCACTTCCTAAATTGTCTTGAATCCAAACAGATGCGTACCTCTGGTTTTTTTATAATGCTGGTATGACATGATGAAATGGCATGTTGCCATGCATCATGGTCAGACAGGAGATGATGTGGCAGGAAAAAGGGTAGGGTGAGACTGGACATTCTTATGTTCTTGTGACCTGACTAAGAGGTGTGTTGGAACCAGATGTTCACTTGTTCTTGTGGCCTCAGGAGGTGGTGCAGAGGGAGTAGACACTCATGTGTTCTCAAGGCATCAGGAGGTTGTGCAGTGGGGCTGGATGCTCACATGTTCACATGCCTCAGATGGTGTGGCAGGACTGAATGCTGATGTGTTCTCCTGACCTCAGGAGGTGGTGTGGCTGTACTGGATGCTTGTGTGCTTCATAAATGCAGGTGGTGGTGGCGGTGAAGTGGGACTGGATGCTCATGTTTCTCACTACCTCAGGAGGTGGTGTGGCAGAACTGGAGTTCACATGCTCTGCTCACATCAGGAGGTGGTGCAGTGGGACTAGATGTTTGTGTTCTGACCTCAGAATGTAGTGTGGTGGGACTGGACACTCGTGTGTTCTAATGATCTCACGAGGTGGTGCTGCGGGACTGGGTGCTCACGGGTCCTCCTGATCTCAGGTGGTGGTGTGGGATTGGATGCTCACATTTCTCATGACATCAGGAGGCGGTGCTGAAGGACTAGATGCTCATGTGTTCTCCTGACCTGAAGAGGTTGTGCTGTGGGACTGGATGCTCACTTGTTCCCGTGACCTCAGGAGGTGGTGCGCCGGGACTGGATGTTCCGCCTCGTCGGCAGCGAGTCGTTCGAGGTGGGCAAGCAGCGCGTCCGCTGCACCGTCAAAATCGAGCCGTTCGGCGCGTTCGCCTATCAGTACTCCCTCGACGTCGACGGCAAGGCCTTCCGCAACTTCACCAGCACCAGTCCAAGGTCATGCGCACTTGGCTGGTGAATGCCTCCGAAGGCACATACAGGGTCGTCCTCGGTAAGCAGCGGGGGTGAGGTGGCCACACACGGCGCGGCTCCGTGCGGTGTCTTGGGAGGGAACGCTGGGCGGCAACGGCGGCGCAGCACACCTCTGGGCATTCAAAGACATTTTATAGCCTCGTTAGAGAAATTTAAAATAGTGAAATTGCGCAAATGCCGTGCATGTCAGCTGTGCATCTCTAGACCTTGTGACGGGAGTCTCGCTGCCGTCGCCAGTCCGTGTCGATCACCGTGACCGCCAGGGCCAGAACTCACCGTCCGCCGGCGGTATTTCAGAGAAGGGCACGCTGGACGTATGGGTGAACGGACGGAAACTGGAGACAGCGGTAAGCCACTGTATCAGGTGCTGGGCAAAGCGTTCAGCTCGGGTCCGTCACGCACCGGGGCCGTTGTGCACTGGAGCCGTCTCATACGCACTGGGAACGTTTCCCGAGCGCGGGGGGCGTCTTCTGCGAATAGATTTCATGTTTTGACGGTTGTTTGCTGGGCAGTGCTTGTTATGTGTGCCTGGACGCGAAGAGGGCGGGGCACGCCGGCGGACTTTGTGGACAGCTGAGGTCCCAAGTCCGTCCCCTGTGTTATCGACAGCTCGCCGTCTCCCCGGGTGGGTATATCTGCCTCGGCACACCAGACGCGTGGGACGGCCCAAGCGCGGCAGCCGCCGCCAACAGCGCTGTATACCACGAGCGGCCGCCGTCGCCTCCAGCGGTGCCTGACCGATCGCCCGCCGGCAGGGCGAGTTTGTCGACGACGGCACTGAGACCCACTTCGAGGTGGCCAAGCAGCCAGCCTTCATCAGGGCCGTGACGAGCGGCGACAAACGCCAGGGCCTCGTCTACTCGCTGTACGTGCGCGAACAGCTCATCCCTGAGTACAAGGAGAGCATATAGACGAGATGCTGCCGTCGATGACGTCACGGTGACGTCACTGCAACCGGCTGGGCTGGCGTCACTGGATTACCTGCTGCCGGCGGGGCTGGCGTCTGCGAGCGCCGGAGGTAGGGCGTCGGGGCGCCGACACACCACCACGATCGTTCTGTGGCTAGCTCTACGGCCCTGATCGAATCACACGTGTGGCACCGATCTGTCGCACCGATCCTTCGCACCGATCTGTCGCACTGATCCGTTGCACCGATCTGTTGCGCCGATCTGTCGCGTTGTCCGGGCAGTCCGCAGCACCATCAGCGGAGAGTGGTGGGCTGACGGGTCCACAGGCCCGCCAGCGGCCCTCCTCCGCCAGTGCAATGTTTAAGTCGTCCATGGGCGCCTCACCCCCTGTCGGCGTATTCACGAGATCTCAGTAGCTGCGGCTCCACCGTCCGTTCTAGTCAGATTTGAGTGTGTTTGAGCTTGCCGTCGGCGCTGTGCGCGGCCGTGATCTCGGCACATATGCGGCCGCAGACGTGATGTGCGGTGTGGTGGCTGCCGCCATGAGTAGTGTTTGTCACGATCTCCGAACTCCGTCCACGTAGATGTTTACTCCTCGCTTTTGGGAAATAGCTCAATTGGTCGGCAGGCGCCGTCGGGCAGCAGGCGTCGTGTGTTGGCTGGTGTTGCGCCAGCTGTTCGGACGGTGACGCCCATGACAGCGCTGGGCGGGCGTCTGCCCCCGCTCTGGACGCCCGGCGCGCTGTCCAGCGGTCTCGCTCCCCGGGCTGCATGGCCTCTGATGGCGGCCTCATACATGGACGACGCGGCTCCATCCCGCAGTTGAGTGCAAACTGGCCGAACGGAATGAGACGCGCGGCTTACGACATTCCATATAATAAGCACCGAAGGATACAAACACCGATTGGCTGAACGCACGATACGTATCCTTGATTTATAAGTTGAATGACTGACATGCTTGCACACACTGCGCCACTCAACACAGGCGGACTGTGATATAGACCGGCTCGGAGCCAGAGATTAGTCGTAAACGGGCTGCGGTACGGAATGCCGGAGCCGTCCGCCCCTAAGCATATCGCGACTCCCTCTCCATAAATATTGTCGACACGGGAGTAAAAAATAACAACGTAAACAATCGCCGAAGTAAATTATGACACCGATGCAACAACAGCTCGTACTCCACCGCCGGAGCCCACCACAATATCGACAACACTCGCTGCTTCCCGCTTCCGTCGTGTTTGGCGCGCGTTCGGAGCCAGCGGCCGCCGCCCGACTGGCGCGAATGGCGTTTGATCACTGGCGCGCGCGGCAGGGCCGCCGCGGAACTCGCGGGAGTCCGGCCAGCGGGATACCCGCTCAGAGTGACATGGAGCCGTAGCTGGTGCTGCGGCCGGGCGGCCGCCTCCTCTGCGAACACGCGCGCCGCTCTGAGACACCGTCCCCGGTCACTGGCCAACCGCACTCGGCCGCTGCAGTGTGCGAAGGACCAGAGGACACCGGACCAGCAGAGGTCCGGCTGCGGCGTCGCATCAGCGGCCGAGACGGTCGGGGCATGCGCAGACTGGGTGCGACAAACGTGCAGTGAGTGTGAGAGGTGCGGACGCTCTCTGGCCTATTTACAGCCGGCTAGCTCTGCGCTGCCTCCGACGTCTCTTATGCTGTCTCGGAATGTGTCTCGCCGGGCAAAGGCCCGGCCCGGCCCGGTCCGCCCCGCCCCGCCCCGCCCCGCCCCGCCCCGCCCCGCCCGCCCCACCCGCCCTTGCCACCGCAGCAGAGGAATGGACCTGCGCCTCGCTTCTCCTCGCAGCAGAGAAGCGCCACGACAGCACCGCCCCGATAATCTCGAAGCAGCTGAGCCCTGTAAAATCGCAGCAGAGCCGGCGGCGGCGGCGGCGGCGGCGGCGGCGCCCTCGTGGCGGACATCACAGCGGCCTCCGACATAGCGTGGCCGAGCTCGGGCGGCGGCCGCCCCTACAAGCTGTCGCCGCGCCCGTGCCCTTGCAGGTGGACGCGCGTGGAGACGGGGGGCGCCGGCGTCCGCTGGTAGCCCGCCGTCGAGCCGGTACCCAGGTCGCCGTCGTCAGAGACGGCGGCCATCTGCGTGCAGCCGGCCACTGGGGTCACCCGACGGCACGCTCTGGACGGCGCCACCGGAGCGAGCAGGGCGGCGCCAAGCGACATCGGACGGGCGGCACGCGGCGCACAGGACACACACGAGACGACCACTGCGGCGCCAGGCACGGCACGGGAACCTCGGCACTTGACGGGGGACAGGAGTCAGGTCGCCAGACAGGGGGCAGGAGTAGGGTTATCATCACAGCCATGAACCGGTGGCCAGGTCACAATACAGCGAGCGGTAGCCAGACCGCCAGACGGGGACAAAATTAATGGCAGCAGAACAGTGCTGTTTCACCATTCGTGTAACCGTACAGAAAGTTGAGCGACGGTGGCGTCACTTACAAGGGAGGCGAAGCCGCCGTCACAGAAGAATCACCTAAGTCCAATATTCTGTGCGGATGTCATGATAGGGACCGTAGCTTTTTGTAATAGCATAACCTTTTGTGATATGATTTCTATTGTAAATCTTCGGTTAAGTCTTACGTATCCAAGCACACAAAACTGAATTCTCTTGTCTTCAGATACGAGACTACGTCTTCATGTCCCATCATGTTCAGACGCGTCAATCATGCGCAATAAGAACCAAAATAGGTTGATTTGACTACGCAATCCTTTCCCCAAGATTGCCAACGCCCAAAAGACAAAGCCGCCGCCGTCCTTAGCTGTTGAAAGCCGACTGGAGTTCAGTGCGGCTCTTTCACTTGAGTCGTCCCCTCCGCGTGATCAACACAAGGCGAAAAAATAAACCCAGTGGTCAGAACAGGTGAGAATATATGCAAACTGCCAACACCGCTTTAGAAGCTGGATTGTCTCGAGTAAAGGCTATAACTGGCCTATAATAGCATGGCCTGAGGTCCAATACCGACACTGCCAAGGCCTGCATACGAAACCAAGCTGATGCGGGGTAAGACCTGGCGAAGCACAAGTCTGGTCATAACCTCAGATCTCAGCGTTGTTTGGCCTTTAGAGTCAACGAAGGCACGCCTGCCTGAATAATAGAGAGCTAAAGGTTAGGCGCGCACGATGTTTGACTTACAGACTCAATGGAAAGAGCTTTGCGGTGCAAAATGCTGCACGGTCTGCAACGACCTAAAAATTCAAACCATATCGCACACGATATGACGTCATATTCCCACACATGAGAGCAAAAACATGACAAACAGCTTGCCACCTGGCTAAGCGCAACGGAACACGACAGACTGCGCGTACGCTCATACAAGAGCGTTCCCGGGCTGCAAGAAATCACGCATACGTAGCTTATGTTTTGAATGCAACGCCTGTCTCGAAAAAACGTCCAAGTCACAAGTTTCCATTCGTATAGACGAGATTAAGGCGAGCACTATGGTGAGTTCATGATGACGCTCAGCGATGAGCGTGAGCTAGTTAGTCGTTTGTAACCTCGTACAGTATCGATACAAGCTCCCTGCAGACAAACAACTCGGAAAAAGCGAGGAGTGGGCCGCACGCACAGGCAGTCAGAGATGAGATTGAAGCGCATTAGAGACAAGAGAGTGGCAAGCCAGACCCACACCAACGCAAGCAGAGGGCGCAGACTGGCCACCGGCCAAACTGACCCAATCCCCAGAAGCATGCGGTGAGCAGTGTCTCAAGGACGAGACGCAAGGCGTGTTGCGAGCGTTGGACAGGGCGTGTCTCACGAGCGGCGCAGCCAGTGTCCGGCGTCGCCCACGTGTCTCATCTGGCACCTAGAGCCGTTGAGGCACGAACAGCGGGCCAGTTCTGACAACGGTCGCACGCTTGCTTCCGGGGTCCTCTCATCATCCCAGTGCACTATGCCCCGGACGTGCGGGGCCCCACGACCCGACGCCAATCATTGCGAGAGAGGCAAGCACAGTGTCCACAGGTAGTCCCAGTCCGTGTGGAAAATCTCGCGCAGAATGGTGGTCATACACACACAAACAAACACACACGCACACGCACACACACACGCACACACACACGCACACGCACACAAACACACACACAGATCGGCCGTGCAGGCCAGCCGCCGTCCTACCACATGTGGCTGGCAGCGGGTGTCAGATCTATGGCGTCCACGTCCGGACCGGATGACTGCTTTGGGTCATCGCGCATGCGCAGGGAACAGACAGGGTGTCAGTAACGTGGCCACGCCGAACAACGGGTGCGATGCGGGGCTTCTGCACAGCAAGTGTGTGGCGGTTGCTTTTGAGCGGTCGTCCATCACAGGGGGGGGGGGGGGGGGGATGGCGACAGGAACTGGCCCTACCACCGTCGAAACGTCACTGAATACACGCCCAGTCCGACCACACTAAATGGTTGGTGAAATCGGTCAAGACTGCATCGACAAGTTTTCAAGTTACTGGCCGACGGGGGCCAGTAAATCTTATGCTGCCCACGTCCATCCCAATGAAGCTAGCATCAGGCGGTCCCTCCCGGAACGCCATTACCATGCCGCATGAAACGTGCAACCCGACCGTCCCCAACCGCCTACCGCCACGACCGTCACCACCAGACCAAGAAGCAGCCGACCACAACCGTCACCTCTGCCGATCTGCCGTGCACGATACCTCCGCAATCACCCTCGGCGGCAGACAGCAGAGGCCTCCACCGGCCGGGCCCTCCACCGGCCGGGGCCTCCACCGGCCGGGCTCTCCATCGACCGGGGCCTCCGCCGGCCGGGGCTGCCGCCGGTCAAGCCCGGCCCTCGTCCACCGATCCACCGCAGTCGGCGGTCCCCAGCCCAACACAGCCGCCAGAGTGCCTATATCCCCCGGGCGTGCAGCAGGCTCTCCCGTCCGCGGTCAGCTGCGCGGCCGGCGCCCACTCACGGCTCAGGAGAGCAGGTGTCGCGCGCGCGCCTGGCGCAACTCAGAGATGGGGAGCAGCGTGTACCCCCACTACAGGTGCAGACAGACACGGTGAGCACGCTTAGAACGCATCAGAGCGTGTATAGTCCAAACACGACCACGGCCACGGACAATCGGACACGTTCAGCGAAACGCAGCATCACGTTTAAGTGCTGCCAGTCATGTAGCCACATTACACGCACAGCCACCGGACGGGTTGACTCAAAGTGTATACCGCTCCCACGAGGGGATCACGGAGTGTAGCTCCCGTGAGGGACACCACACAACTGGTAAAGACGACACGCCTCTGAGGCTCACACGGACACACGAGAGGCGAACATCACAGCCAAGTGCTGACTCAGACGCCAGCTCAGGTCAGGCGGGAGCCCATCACGGAGACTGCAACGCCAGGGAATCCACGGCAGGATGTCACGGAGGCCCGGCCAGCCCCCGGCCAGAGTAACGGCAATTGCGCCGAGGCATGGGACCGCTAGCGGCGCACACGAGACCCCCCCCCCCCCCCCTCACCTGAAGGCGCCATGACTGGGACAAGACAACCCCTGGACAGAGTAACGGCAATCGCGCCGAGGCATGGGACCGCTAGCGGCGCACACGAGACCATCCCCCCCCCCCCTCACCTGAAGGCGCCATGACTGGGACAAGACAGCCCCTGGACAGAGCCGGGGGCGTGTCTGGAGATCATCGACACTCGACGTACACTGGTGCTAACTGGTGAGACACGGGAGGTGCGACTACGCTGCGATGGGGCGACAACACTGCGACGGTGCTACAATCACAACGGACCGGTGGGGTGCGACTAAGAACGTACGTAACCTAGGAGCTAACCTGTCCTATCTCTGTCGATCTCAGACGACACCTAGTCACGTGTACGCGCCAAGGTTGGTCATAACTGCGGTCTACCTAACGAGGCCTTCATGCATATCTGACCGCTAAGCGTGCATCAGCGCCAAATGTTTCAGCCTTCATGGCTATACAATCAAACCACAGGAGAAAAATGAGACGAGCCACGCCGCCACCGAAGTTAGTGCACACAGAGAAGAATTTGCCGACAATGAGAGGAAAGCAACAACAGGATTACCCCGAATATAAAACCGAGGGACCATCGCACTCCGGAGCGAGGCCCCAGTCCGGCGGAAGGCGAGGCCATTGACAACATACACGCTCTGCCTGTGACAGCATGGATGAGAACGCGTGCGGGAGCGAGCACCGGCGCCGATCGTCGTGAGCTCGGAAGGGCGCGGCTGTCCGGGGGTCCGCGACCCACCCGCAGCTCGAGGCGGCCGTCAGGGAGCGCGCAGGAGCGTTCCACACCTACTGGCCCGCAGCCGGGTCAACAGCGGCCCCGTCTTGTTTCCAGGGAAGGCAGCAACCCTCGTCTGGACCCAGCTGTAGCCCCACAAACCCGGCCCCCGCCAAAGTGAACCCGACGTACCAGCCTTGACTTGATTGCCCCAGCCATTACTGGTTCAACCAGACCCATCGGAAGCGTGCCCTGACCCCAGAGCGGGCCCGGGCCCGCCCGAGGCCCCAACGAGCCCTGGCGTCCGTCGCGGCTGCCTGACCTGGTGACCGCTCGAGTGCACCGAGCCGTTGTCGCCGTGCTGGAAGCTGGCCTCGTCCGCCTCCAGGCACAGCTCGCCGTCTTCCTCGTACTTGTTGCTCGTGTCCTGCCACCGCGGGCGGAGCGTCAGAAGGGCAGGAGAAGCTTCCCGATGGCAGGGGGCGGACCGTCAGGAGAGCGGAGGCGGGCCGTCAGGAGGGCAGGGACGGAGCTTCAAGATGGCAGGGGGCGGGCCGTCAGGAGAGCAGGGGCGGAGCGTCAGGTCAAGTTATTTTCCTGTCAGCTGATGGGCAATGCTGGGCATGATTGGCTGCTAATATGAGTCGGCGGTGATGCATCCCACTACGTTCCAGCTATTGGGTGTAAAGCGTTGTCACTGTGTCAGCCGCTGAGGGCTGGTTGGTGGCACCTGTGTCGGCTGTTGGGTGTGGCATGTCATTACCAGCATAAGCTGATAAGTGCTGATTGTCATTTCCAGGGCCAGTTGCCACGCGCTGTTGCCTGCACAAAGTAATGTATGCTGTGTGTTGTTACCAATGTCAAATGTTGAGTATTGGATGTTGGTCTACTTGTCTGCTGTTGCATGTTGTTATCTGTGTCAGCTTGTACATCCTTTGCATTGTTACCAATGTTAGCTGCTGGGCGCCGAGCGTTGTTACCAGCGTCAGCTGCTGGTCATCATTACCTGCGTCAACTGCTGTGTGCTGGTTAGCAGGCGGGCTAACGGGTGGCAGCAAAGCGGCATCGTTTCCAGCAGGGTGGGCCGCGAGTGCGTCAGCAGCGGCTTCATGAAGCTGGTGTCGAAGTCCGACCACAGCCGCACCAGCAGCGCCTTCTCCGGGTTGTCTCTGGCGCCCGTCTCGTTCTGCTGGCCGCGCTGGCGGACAAGGTACGGATGGCGTCGGTGCGGCGCCGGCTGATCGGCCGGATGGGACACCATAGAGCGCACAGCCGCTAGCACCCTCTCATGGCCGGCTGCCTCTAACGGACGGCTGCCTCTCAAGGCTGGCAGCGTCTCACGGCTGCCTCTCACGGCCGGCTGCCTCTCACGGCCGGCCTCTCACAGCCAACTGCCACTCAAGGCTGCCTCTCACGGCCGGCTGCCTCTCACGGCCGGCTGTCTGTCACGGCCGGCTGTCTGTCTCGGCCGGAAACCCCTCACGGCCGGCTGCCTCTCGCGGCCGGCTGCCTCTCCTGGCCGGCCTTTCACGGCCGGCAGCCTCTCACGGCCGGCTGCCTCTCACGGCCGGTTGCCTCTCGCGGCCGGCTGCCTCTCGCGGCCGGCCTCTCACGGCCGGCAGCCTCTCCTGGCCGGCTGCCTCTCGAAGCCGGTCTCTCAAGGCCGGCTGCCTCCCAGGGCCGCCTCTCACGGTCGGCTACCTCTCACGGCCGGCCTCTACGGTCGGCTGCCTCTAAGAGCCAGCCTCTCACGGCCGGCAGCCCCTCACGGCCGGCAGCCTCTCGCAGGCCGGTACACAGTGTACGGGTCCTGCGCCGGGTGTCCGTGGTCACGGACCGCGTATCTCGACACAAATCTGCACATGGCCATAAGTTAGACAAAGGCCACATCAAAAGCGACACGGTGTCTCAATTCCGGCGCGCGCATAGCCTACCGCCGAGTGGCACTCAGTTACGGAGACCCTCTCAACGGACGGAAACCAGTTACTTCAGACAAAGGTATCAACACAACGTCTGATCGGAGAACGATCAACCATTCGCGGAACAGCTTGTCTCGAAATACACGGGCCAAAAGATGAAACTGCCCCGTACCTCATAATCGTTCACCGAAAACGTTCCGGCACGCGGCACGAGTGAACCCGAGTCACTAGACTGGGGTACATTACTGCTTAATGGCAAAGTCATTTGCACCCAAAGGTTTTCAACGCGCAGTCCACGCGAAAACCAGAAGGCTGAATGGCTACGCCACGAAATAAACGACACCGTGCAGCGGAAGACTAGTAGAATTAAAGTGTACAGGCCGCTACATCCCAAACACTGGAGCACACGTCACGATCCGACTTTGAGCCAGCTCTGGGTGGAGGGACAGGGAGCAGACGTCACATGGCTGGTCTTGTGCAGCCCTGCACGGCTGGCGAACAACAACAGGAGACAAGCGTCTAAAACGCACGGTGTTCCGGCCATGCATTGCGCCAAGCAAGGTGCAGAGTCTTACCCTTCCTTCCATCGCGCTATATACCTGCAACATGCAAAACAAGGAGTCAAAGTTGAATGCACGGCGTGCCACTCGACGTCACAAACCATACCCCGCCGCACGCGCACTCACTCATACGCACGGTCCACGAACGACGGCAAGCTTACAAAAAGAACGAAACGCATCCCATTGTAAGCAGATCAGCCACGCATAAGCAAACTAAACAAAATACTGAGCCGTTAGCTGCTGATAAAAATGCACCCGAGGACGGCGGACCCGTGTCTTAGTGAGAGAAAGTTTTAAAACTTTGCACAGTTTCAATTAATACGCGGAACCAAGACTCGCACTTGAGTGAGTGGGCATTTGAGGACAGCCATTTGACACAGCTGGTGTGATTTGTACGAGCCACACGTCAAACCGCCGTCCTCGGGCATCCCCAAGCAGTCAGCAGCGCCACAGGCCGAGTGAAGCGATACACACAGGTCCGGACGGGCGACGCTGGCTGCCCCTGCCCCGGCGGCACAACCGGGCTGCACCCCACACTCACCGGGCGGCAGCGCTGCAGCTGGTTCAGCCCGGTCGTCTCGTCGTCCTCCTCGCCGCCCACACTGCCGGCCAGGTCACGTCAGGTCAGCCGCCGCCCTGCTGGCGAGACATTCACGGCGGGCCCCCGACACATCCCGAAAGGCCGCCGATGGCGGTGCCATTCGACGTGACCGAGCCCCACGCCTTTCACGAGTTTTCCTTCGCGAGACGATTTGTGAGGATTCGGCATGCCAACGCTTCTGAGAATTGGTAACAGGTGGCGTTAAAAGTGACTGCCAAACGCTTGTTTCGACATGCTATTTCACCGTTTCGGAGCGTGATGGCAACAGCCTGCACCCGACCGGCAAACAAAGCCTCGCTTTAGCCTGTAAGTGTAAAACACACACCACTCTGTTCTGTCAAAACTCTGTTCCGCCACAAAAGCCAACGAAGCCAACGGCACGGCTGCCTTGACCGCGTCAGCTCCCCCAGCAGCAGGACTCACGGTTATGCCCAGCCAGAGCAGCAGCTGGGTAGTGAGGCCGCCGTAGATGACGGTCACGGCCACGATGATGGAGGTGGCGTGAGGATGGTCTGACAGACCCACAGAGTAAGTTGTTCCGGGATCGCCAGCGCGCACGCTATGGGCACCCAACGCAGTCCCCTACGTGACCACGGCCAAACCCAACGAGGTCAGATCAGAAGAGCCCTGAAGACGAACTACGACGGAGCGCCCAGAGGTGGCATGCCCGTGACGCAAGCGCGTAAAATGGCACCGGCCCGCACGGCGGGCCAGACCGCTTTGGTAGATATGGGTGCAGCATGCATTTGTGTTTACATACGGTTGCGTCTCGAACCTCCTGGAGGCCATTTCCGAATGCCGGGCGCTCTGAGGGATTCCGCCCCGCGCGAGCGGCTTCAGCGCCTTGCAAACGTCACGCGGGCTGGCATACCAAGCCGCAAATGTTCGAATGAGCGTGGAGGGCACCCGTCCATAAACAGCTCACACATGAGGAACGCGCCCCTCCTGACGCGGATCTGATGTAACAGAACAGGCCGCACAACGGCATATATGGACCGCGTGCCGGCTGATTCTTTCTCGGCGATCAAACGGAAACGCCTCCTGGGCGACATATTTGTGGGAGCCCCATCATTATGGACAAGACCATAGGCACAAATCATGCATGCCACCTCGTCGTCAGCAGCTCATCAAAATTGCCTCGACAGGAGATGACAAGGGGACTGACATGCCTTCGTCAAAGCCCTGAAGGAGACCAAAATCAGCGGTAAACTAACCCGTCCATGAATGGGGATGACAATCACACGAATTTAAAACTGAGAGTCCGAAGTCGCCGTAAAATGCGTTACTTTCATCCCAAATCCTGCAATTTAACACACTGGGCGTCCGCGCCAAACTTTCAAATGTGCTGGCACTTCAAGGCGTCTGCTCTGGGCTCCTACCATCCAGGGCAGCTGAAAGTCTCCCCGGCCGGGGTTCCAGACCATCAGTGGCAGAGAGACACCGCGCCATAGCCACTCACCGGAGAGGAACATCATGTGCTGGAAGTTGAGCGGGATGACCGGCCTACGCTTCAGGTTGAGCAGCCAGGACAGCGGGTACACGTTCAGCAGACGCCCGATGAAGAGCGACACCTGCACACGGCGCCGTCAAGGACACTAACCGGCTACAGAGCCCGCGGAGCCGCGGCCGGCGCGGCAGGCGGGGCCGCGGCTCCGTCTGCCCGCCGCGGCAGCAGCCGGCGCTCACCCGGCGCTGACCCGACGCCGGTCAGCAGCCGGCGCTCACCCGACACCGGCCCGCCGCGACAGCAGCCGGCGTTCACCCGGCGCTGAGTGGACACAGCCCAGTGGACTGTGAGCTGCCCACATTTTCACGCAAAGTCCAAGTTCTCCACGGATTCTCACTCTGGTCTCCACCTGTGGTCAAGTCTCCACCCACCGCTTTCCTCTCCAAGTTGAGGGCGGCTGAAGCAGAGTTGGCGGGGGAGGTGGTCCTGAAGCCCCTTCCACCTGAACATGAGGCCCCGCCGCTAATCCTGCGTCGTGACTGTCCTGAAGGCTGCGCCACAGCGGCTGCGACCGAGAGAATCGACCAGCAGCCATGCACGCCAAGTGCGGGCAGAGTGACCCGACACTCGACAATCCCCGACACCTCAAACTAGACCGAGTGGAAGACGAGCCCAGCGAATCGCAACGACCGAAACGTGCAACTTAACACGATCATGTCGGATCAGGTCCCACCCGGAGCTTTCGGGTACAAAATGACCTTGGTCGTGGCGCGCCTCAAAGTCTCGATCATAAATCAATCAATGAAATTTCACACACGACAAACACCGCACACAAAAAAGAAAGCAAACAGCGTGCTGCTACTGTACCCCTTCCACGCCGCTCTTCTCGTAGCCCGTCAAAGGATACAAAGGCGCAGCTGATGAAGGCGAAATCCCACTGATGTTTGGGGAATGTGAAGAGCGAGACTCCGATATAGCTGAAGATGAAGTTCTCCGCCAGGAAGTTGATCATCTCGAAGAAGTCCTTGGTCCTGACGCGCGCCTCATCCGAGAGGTTGTTGTACGTGTAGTGGGCCTGGCAGATGCCGCAGAACAGCACGGCCACAATACCTGCCGGCAGGTGACGTCACAGGTGACGTTACAAGTCACTGCGCCGCCTCGCAGCTCGGGCCACGAGTGGCGTGACAGATGACGTCAGACGCCGGCCGGAGGACCTGGGATCCGGCGCCCGGCCGCTTACCCACACCGGGTCCTCCGGCACGCAGAGCGACGCATATCAAAGCACGCAGGGCCCTCTTTCAGCGGCTAACGCTTTTAAGCCCGAGCTACTGAGCAACATATTGAGCCTGTAAACCACACTATATTAATGTGCATCGCAATATTCAAGCTAAAAAAGCCATCAAAAGCATACACAGCTGCACCTTTCGTCATAGTCAGCTCACCAGTCCTGCCTCGCCCCCCCCCCCCCCCCCCCCACCCTCGTCTTCACCAGACTGAACACGTCAGTGTTAATACACCTCGAGGTGTAATAAAGTACACAGGCCGTGGTGTTGTTTTAGACCGCACCTGTGCAGGTCCCATATGCCACGCTCACGGCGCGTCACAGGTGCAGTAGCCTTGGCGGCGGGGGCGCGCGCAGCTGGCGGCCGCGCGGTTTGACGGCCGGGGCGCGGAGCTTCACACCGTGTACACTCCCACGCCCCTACCTCAGACGTTGCGGCTCGTGGGGCCTCCACACGCCGTGCCAAATGGGGCGCCAGCTCGCGAGTACAAAAACATTGGGCTTAGGTTGCCCCAACTCTGCACATGGCGTAGAATGCTTCTACCTAACAAGATGCTGAAAATATACGGAGTAATTGATGGGAGGCGCGTCTTTTGCAGAGACGGGGTCGGACCAGCCTGACATTTTATGATTAATTGTCGAGCTGTTGTAGCGTTTTGGGACCAGGTGCGAGGTGCTCTCAGGAGTGACGGTGGGGAATACGGCCGATGGAACCTACACCTGCCTCGGTTTTTTTGGAACTTATGCCGGCAGTAAATACGATTCAAACCTGTTTTTGAAGCTGGCCAGGTCGTCCATATGGAACAAAGTAAGAGTGAGAGCAATCTGACGCTCCTTGTCTTTGATATGTTTAAGGGCTTTCCGAAGAGCGAAAGCGTGCGTTCGTGTAATGAAACATACAGCCAAGGAGTTCATGCTACTGTGGAACGTGACAGAAAAGTTGATGGGTGCGTTATGATAAGAGCTAAGAAAATTCGTGCGAACTTGTGGTGTTGTTATATGTATGTGTGTTCTATAGACAAGAGGGACGGGCCATATAGAATAAGGCCACGGGAGGGCACTAGATCGACAGGATATGTGTTCCGTGAAA